>NW_023615963.1:0-40001 GCF_013339695.2 Rhipicephalus sanguineus
CTTTTGCACGCTTACTATCGTATGTGTACAAGTATTTCTGATTATCTCTGCTTTTCTTTTCTTTTTTATGTAAGTTCAGTAACGCTTCATAATGCTGTTTTGTGCTGTTTTACTGACATATCGAGTCACTTTTCAAGGTGCCTGCTAAGAAACAAGTCCCCGCTTCGACATCTTTCACTACCACTGTAAGTTTTGGCATGAGCAATGGTCAGTTCGAATCCCATTATTTTTAGTCAACAAAACTTGGAGAGCCTGTGTAACTGTGTTATCCATAAACCGGAAGACCCAGCAAGTTAGTTGTAAATAGAGTTTGCAGGGAACTGTTCCTGGCTTCCCATTAGTGCTTCACTGGCGATATATCGACCATCAGAGACTCAATGTGTCAGCTAAGAAGGCTACTCAAAAGCATAATGAAGAAGGACAATATAATAATTGTTGAGGTTTAACGTTCCAAAACCATGATTTCATTATGAGACGCCGTAGTGGAGGGCTCTGGAAACTTTGACCATCTGGTGTTCTTCAACGTACACCGAAATCTAAGTACACGGGCCTGATGCATTTTCGCCTCCATCGAAAAATGCGGCAGCCGCGGCCGGGATTGATCCCGCGACCTGCGGGTCAGCAGTCGAGCCCCATCACCACTAGAAGAAGGACAGGGAAGACATCAAACAGATAAGCGAAGAATGGCGTTATGGTGAATTAGACACACTTACGGTGGCTACTCTGCACTGAGGGGTGGATAAAGGGGGCGAAATGAAATAGAATGGATGATAGGGAAGCAACTGAAGAACATGAAATCATGACGCCTTCTCGAAGATGCGCGTGGGACCGAAATACAGAAAGCAAAACAATTACGATAAAAAACTGCCAGCGTTCACTCAACTCTCGCTTTCAATGTTACGCACGCTTAGCCGATACCTCGCAGTGTCTCTTCTCTTATTTTCTTGGTAGCATCTGAGAGAGCGGAAATTCAGGCCAACAGTGAGAAATCCCCAATATCCTCGAAGATTTCCCCAGACGATTGTTGACAAAAAACAATATATTAGACTAACAATACAGCCTTTTTATAGTTACTTACATCACATGCTCTGCACAAACTTTACTTTCATTTATTCTTATTTTTCGCGATTTTTTTTATCTTTTCTATTCGTCCTCGATTAGGTATCTCTACCGAGATCACGTAATCGTACATTAGGGTGTGTCCAGATAAGATCGAACACGAGGTCCGTCACCACTCCCGATTTTGATGAAATTTCCTGGGTCTAGGCATTACACCCAGAACATGGTTTCGCAGTTAGTTTCGTGAAAAAAATTTTGTTCGCCTGAAAAAAAAAATACAATTTTTACCGCAAAAAACGCTTTTCCGCCAATATCGCGATTTTTGAATTTTGAGTGCACCTAGAGAAAAAACGGTGCACTTCGTCGTCACAATTTATTCCCCTTAAAGAACAAGTGAAATACAATCTTATGAGAGTTTATATACCTTGCTTGTCGAAGCACTTTTGAAGAAAAAAATCACAAACTTGGCAAATCGCACAAAATACCTGTATTTCAGGAATTTATTGCTGCAAGCACGTTTAAAGTGAGGATATATAAAAATCGGTACACATTAACTTGATACTTTCGCTCTCTTTTAAAATAGTTTGCGTGGTTAATCGTGCTCCGTTTACTTGCTAATTGGGTTGAAACGTAAGTGGTTTACCAAAAACACCGAATTTTGAAAATTTTTTTCTCAAGAAGGCCATTTTTAATTTTTTTAAATCCCCCTGATTGAAGTCAAGGACGTCATCTACCATTGTGCAGAAAAAAAACGTTGAATTATTTTGGTTGCTAACAAGTTATAGTGCGTAAAATGTGACCACGCCAGCCTAGCGGCCGCGTCGTTCGTTATGTGCTAAACTCGGATATAAGTTGCTAAAATACTTGTACGTGACATAGTCACAAATCAGCAGCTCCACACCAACAAATGCACAGCCCGGTGTCATGGTCAGCAAGCTTTGTCTTGCGATCAGCCGCTTGACAAACCCGCAGCAGCGGCCCGCTCGATGCTGCGGGCACTCACAATTACACGAGTGCCGCTTCGACTGCGGATGAGCTCCGCTTGCGCGCCAACATACGCTAAGAGGACAAAACGAGAGAACGAATGCATCACTGTGAAAGTTAAAGACTGTTAAGTGCTAACAAATGCCATAGTAGCAACGAAAACTCTGCCGGCAATTTCCCAGTGAGCGCCTCTAGTAGTGCGCTCATGTGTTGTTTTCCTCTCTTCTGGTGGCCTAAAGATAATAGGTTCATTCTATGAGCAACATATGACACAAAGAAAGCCATTGACATCTAAGAAAGCTGTCATACGTACTTCCGATGGTCGAAAAACTCAAACTGCAGCTGTTCATTTCGTGCCAGAACACTTGTGTCGCCGGCATGTGAAAAGAAGTGTGTCCAAGTTCTTTACTTCATTAAGAACCGCTTTTACAATACTGCATTGTATGCAGTCCGCAGATAGAATACTCAATGCAAGTCGAGCGTTTATCACGATATTTGCTGCTTCGGGCATAACAGCAGGGAAAAAAATACATCCGCGCTGTATTGAAGGCGCTCACTGCGGAAATTGCTGGCAGAGTTTTCGTTACATATTATGACATTTGTTTTGCACTTAACGGCCTTTAACTTTCACAGTGATGCATTCCTTCTCTCGTTGTCCTCTGAGCGTAGTGTGGCGCGCAAGCGAAGCTCATGCGCAGCCGAAGCGGCACCGTGTATATGTGATTTCCCGCAGCATCGAGCGGACCGCGCGCGGGTTGTCAAGCGGCTGATCGCAAGACAAAGAGTGCTGAACCATGAACACTTGGGCTGCGAATTTGTTGTGTGGAGCTGCTGATTGTTGTGATTATGTCACGTACAAGTATTTTTAGCAACTTATATCCGAGTTCCAGCACATAACGAACGACGCGGTCGCTAGGCTGGCGTGTCACATTTGACGCACTATAACTTGTTAGCGACCAAAATAATGCAACGTTTTTTTTTTCTGCACAATGGTAGATGACGTCCTTGGCTTTAATCAGGGGGATTTAAAAAAAATTAAAAATGACCTTTTTGAGAAAATAATTTTCAAATTCGGTGTTTTTGGTAAAACACTTACGTTTAACCCAATTAGCAGCAAAACGGAGCGCAATAACCACACAAATTATTTCAAAGAGAGCGAAAGTATCAAAGTTAATGTGTACCGATTTTACAGCGAAAGCTGTTATGAGATCATTTCACCGGCCGTTTTTGGCGCCGTAGTTGTCCGCCGCCGCCGCCGCCGCCGCCGGGTCCGTAACCAGTATCGCTCGAAATAAGAAAAAAAAAAACGAAATAAGAAAAAATTCCAGGATGGAACGAGGTTCGAACCTGGGTCCTCTGCGTGTGAGCCCAGTATTCAACCTCTGAGCCGTGCCGGTGGTGAAACTGCTTGCAAAAAGGTCCTATACAGGCTTCGTGTCGGGAACGAACCACATTAGCATATGCAATATAGCGTGGTAGAAGAGTAAATAAGCACCAAGCGTCGCACAACGCGAATTCTATAACCAGGCGTCACACAATGCGAATTGCGCAACGAGTAGGTTGTTGCTTGCTTCTCAACCCATTACAAAGGTCTCTGCCATAATTCTTCGTCGTCAGGCACCGCATCAACAAAGTGCGCATAATGCCTTGCATTGCGTTTAGCAGATAGCACGGCTCTCGTAGAATGACGAAAAATGGCACAGTGCCTGCTGCCCTACTTCTCAAAATTACAATGATTTATAGCGTAGCGGGTTCCTCGCAAGTGCACTTGTATTGGTTGCCAAGGAAGCCCATAAGCGCATGATCCATTTCCTCGGGGTCTCAGTAAAGTTCTTCGCACCCCTCCCCCGTCTCTCTCCCACGTCAGCGTATGTTATACAGCATGACGGCAGAGGGAAATAGCGACCGGGCGTCACCCAGTGCAAATTACATAACTGGTGGGCCGTTAAGCTTCCAACCCATTACAAGGGCTGAGCCGTAATTCTTCATCGTCATCAGTCGTCGCGTCAACAAAAGAGCACATAATCCCTTACAGACGTGTAGCTGGTGCCTCGCTTCTCCGCAGAATGACGAATAATGGCTTAGTAGGCGCTTCCCAACTTCACGAAAATTTGATTTATGGCGTAGTGGGTACCTTTCTAGTGTACTTGTATTGTAGCCCCAAGAGAGCTTACAACGGGCTCTTGAAACGCCGCTCTTCCAGCTTTCGCTGTGACTGTGCTGCGGTTTCAGCGCAGGCCTGGCGTTTTTCTTATCCTCACTTCAACGTGCTTGCAGCAATAAATTCCTGAAATACAGGTATTTTGTGCGATTTGGCAAGTTTGTGATTTTTTTCTTCAAAAGTGCTTCGACAAGCAAGGTATATAATAAACTCATAAGATTGTATTTCACTTGTTCTTTAAGGGGAATAAACATTGTGACGAAGAAGTGCACCGTTTTTTCTCTAGGTGCACTCAGAAAATTCAAAAATCGCGATATTGGCGGAAAAGCGTTTTTTGCGGCCAGAATTTGTATATTTTTTTGGGGCGAACAAATTTTTTTTCGCAAAACTAACTGCGAATCCATTGTTCTGGGTGTAATGCCTAGACCTACAGTAAATTTCATCACAATCGGGAATGGTGACCGGGACCTCGTGTTCGATCTTATCTGGACCCACCCTATAGTGAGTCTGACTTACGCTTTGAAATGTATGCCTTGTTGGGGCCTTATTTAACGTTTTTATCTCTTATTTCACCGATTATACTGCTTCTTTGCTGACACCATTGGAGTAGGCGGTACACGAAACAGAGAGAATGGTCACTGACCAACGTACAAAACTGCATTTGCGAGGTGTACAGGATCCTTCGAGAGTCCCTGTCATATAATAGCGGCTGCCCAAAAGCAGTTTCCCCAAAAGTGTCACAGGAATGCAGGATTCCATCGATCACTATGTTTGTTTCGTTAAGAGCCGTAAGCACAGTAAAGAAATAATAAAAAACAAACCATATCCACGACGGCAAAGCCAACGGAAGCATTGCTGGCTTCACCGATTCGCTTCTACTGTCCCTGTACATTATGACAATAAAAAAGTTCTGGAGTTTTATGCGCCAAAAAAAAAAAAAAACCATGCCATGGATATTATGTATACATCGCAGGAGAGGACTCTGGAATAGTTTTTAAGCACCTGGTCTTGTTTGTTTAAGCACCATTGGCCTAAGTTTAAATTTAAAGACACAGCTGTGTTCGAATTTCATCGCCATCGAAGCACGACGAAACTAATTACAGAGGACTTGTAGAAATAACGTAAGTCTAGGCATGTTGGTATTCCAATTTCAATATCTGGCGCACAACACAACACAAGGACAGAGTGATAACCTAAGAAGACAGGGGCGAACTTCCAGCAGATTTAGGCATGTTGGAAATTAGATCCTGTCTTCGCCTGTTGTCACACTGTCCTCGTCTTCTGCTGTGCGCTAGATACTAAAACCTGTAGAAATATCGAACGAGCCACACTTCCAGCACGCACGACTATATGGCCTAGACCCAACACTCAGCCTTCGAATTCCCCCAGGACTTCGTCGAGGTGACGCTACCCTTCTGTGCAGGTTATGGTTGGGTGTCGCATTTACCTGTGCGTACGCGTTCCGCATAGGAATGGCCGACACCGCAGCCTGTGACCACTGCGGAAGTGATGAAACAATTAAGGATATTCTGTGCGACTGTCCACAGTACTGTTCGCAGAGACAGGCGCTTTGCAACGCGCTTGGCAAATTGGACGACCGAACTCTTTCGGAAGAAAGAATCCTGCGCCACCGACAGGACTTTACGTCTCAGAAGAAGGCTGTGCAGGCGCTAATGCGCTTTCTGCGTTCAACAACCGGGCTATCAGAACGGCTGTGATAGGACGTCCTGCATGTGTGTGCATGTGTGCATGTTTTGTTTTGTTCTTATTTTATCTCCCTCTCCCTCTGTCCTCTTTCCGACCCCTATATCCCCACCCCTGTGCAGGGTAGCAAACCGGTCGCTCGCACCAGGTTAACCTCCCTGCCTCTTCCTTTTCATCTATTTCTCTCTCTCGTCAGGAAAGTAAAACTCGACCTGTGCACACATTGATATCACCAGGCATTCCAAGCTCACAGTAAAACAAGAAAAATACATTCATAATTCGCCTGCTCTCATGGTACATTAACTAGAAAATGTGATATGCATGATAATTGCTGCATTACGATGCATAAGTACAGGCTGTACAGCCTATGAAACTACCGAAAAAATTGAATTTATAAAAGCAGTATTATGTTCCACTTTGCGAGTGACTACGTCAATAGCCCTTTCTACTGCTTCTGCTTCAGCTTACGTTTTGAAAAACCAGAATATCATAAAAAATATCATACGTAGACACAAGCCAGAACTTCCGCGGAAGTTCTTGCAGTTAAGATGAAAAGAAAGCCTCGGGTCAGCTTGCCCTGACATGGACGTCACCATCGGTTTCTCGTGTACATACAACGTCAGTGGACTGTCTCTGTTTTTGTGCGGGAGACATCCCACGCAGAATGGTGATTTGCGAGTGTTCTTTCTTGCCTGCGTGGCGCCACGGCTTCGTTCCTCTCACCGCAGCCTTTTTGCCTTTGAAAGGCAACGGCGCCGAGGAGCGGGGAGCTCGCTTATGATATAAGGCTTGGAGGCACAGCGAAGCGACTCATCCGAGCATGATGCGAGCCGGAAGAGTCTTCATGAAGCAACAACGTCAAAAGCTGAAGTGTGCGCATGGGCAAACCGCATACGAATCTTGGCTTTTCTTCGCGCGGAGGAGCACGCCAAAGGAGGAGCACAACAAGAGTTTGTCGCAAGAGAAACCGAAGCGAAAGAAAGTCACGACATGGAGGCAAAAAAGGAAGGAACGAGTCTGTTGTGGACATCACTGCATACGAGAGTCAATGACCGTCCGCTGCTGCTGCTTTTTTTTTTTATCTTCGAGGTAGAAAAAAAAAACGCAGGTATACCTATCAAAACGTCAACGAGAAGAGCACTAAAGCGACGAGTGCGTCACAGGCCCACAGGGCGCGCCTATATACACCTCACCAATCCGGCAAGAAGACTCACAGACATCCTGTATTGTTGTCATTCAGAGAAAAAAAAAAAGAAAAGAACGAATGCTAATACGAACTATAGAAGGACCAGGCCATGATATGTTTCAATTATGCGTAGGTATCAGCATATCAGAAATTGATTTTGAAAATAAAACCATAGAACGGAGGATTTATTTATGCTCGGAAAAACAGAAACGGAGCATGTGTTAAAGACAGCTACCTCAGATTCCCAACTTTGTGAGTCAAGCAGGAACATATAAAAAACACAGAGATGAAAATATCGAGACTCTCGCTCCACACACACACACACACACACACACACACACACACACACACACACACACACACACACACACACACACACACACACACACACACACACACACACACACACACACACACACACACACACACACACACACACACACACACACACACACACACACACACACACATGCACGCGTGCTTTTCGCGCGACATAGTTAAAGACCTCGTTTCACAAAAATGCCGGTGTCTGTGTCAGCGCCGTTGGTTGCGAAAGCCCTAGATGCTTCCTCAAACGCGAAACACGACCGTCGGCGTCGGCGGCGTCAACACGAGTTGCGCAAAAAATCATCATCGTGATACGACGTCATTCTGTGACCTCATCATAGCATCACAGGCCACCAGAAGTTAATTGTGACATCGTCATGAAGTCACATCCCGGTGCGTCACATGATGACGTCATCACTCGACATCATCGCTTGGTCAAAGGTGAGCCGATCACTGAGGCACTGCAAAAACACGTGAGGCGCATAGAGCTTCCAATTCCTCTGATCAAGGAGGCAGTGCAAAAACCACGTTCGATGACGAAAGCTTTCGGATTTGATCAACACAACAGACGGAGAAGAAAAGAACAAGATGGTTTTCGCCTTCCAGTATGCTTAGAAAATTGCTTATGGAACCATGTGACTTTTATCCTAACAGACGTGCTACAGTGTACAATGCGAATATAGGGTATTTTCACAGAGCTTATTTACTGTTCGGAAAGTACGGCACTGCCTGCCGGGCTGAAAAGTGCGCATGAGCGAACTTTATTCTACGGCAGCTCTTTCTGTAACGTATACCATGTCTATCCGTATATGGTGAGCCGTGCATCGTGCAAAAGGTAGCTCATACTTGGTTTGAATTAAATTTCATCGATCCTATCACCATGAAGTTACACGTCGCTATGCCCAAACATGCATTCTTCCCAAAAGCATTATTAAGACTTTTTGAGCTCTCCGCAAATTTCTTACCGCTGCATTTTAGTTGACTACCGTAGCCACAAGGTGGAGCGGCCGGGACAAGTACTGCCATCTGACGTAGAAGTCAGATGACAGTCAGAAATTCGTATGAATTTCCTTGTGGCTTCGTGCTACAAATGGGTGGTTGTCTATTTTTCCTTTCTTCACCCTTCCGCCACCTTGCGGGACTCCGCAGAACTGATTTGCAATATTTGTCCAGTTGCTTCGAGTTGCCAATGAATTCGCCCTCGCGCTGCCAATTGCTAGCTGCCTGGTAAGCTCAATTGGTAGAGCAACCACCCCGGAAAGGTGTTGGTCCTGGGTTCGAACCCCGGACCAGGACGTATTTTTCGGTGACTACGAGGCTTTCTTTCTGAGAAATCCGTATAGATTTCCTTTTGGCTTCGTGCTACAAATGGGTGGTTGTCTATTTTTCCTTTCTTGACGTAGAAGAGATCGACCAGACAGGCACATAACGCAAACAAATGTACGTACTTCATTGCTGTTGTAAATTTTGTCCAGCCACCTCATTTCGAATGCGTCGGTTTCATTATCTTTTAACGTGAAGGACACTCGGCCAAACAATTGTTTCGTAATCGGCGCGTAGTTATCTTAGTCGGAAAGACCTGTATTAGCCTCCATCATCCTCGTCATCAAATTACCGTATGCATCGAGCATCTCGTGCTGTTCAAAGGTCAGAGAATTTTAGTTTGCCCGCAGACTTCTAGCCGCTTACGTTTTTACTGATTACCGGAGAACTATAAGTGATGGCCAACACTTGTAGCGACACCTAATGATGCAGAACCTAGCCAGAGACACACAAGGATAATATTGAAGTAACTTGCAAATTTTACTTAACCGCTGGTGTAAGTCATTGCTAGTTAGTAATCACTGACTCACATAGTGATTTCACTATTTTGTCTTGACGAGAGCACTGACGCGACTGAAAGTTTTAGCGAAGGCATTGTAGTTGGACAAACGCCACAAGGTGTCGCTACCAGCTCCGCCACTGCCGTCAGTCGCTGAGGCAATCCGTAAAAACGTAAACGGTAAGAAGTAAACGGATGAATCGGTAATATCGTAGCTTCAACGGCACGGTATTAGTGGTACTGCTAAAATATCCTAATTGCGTTTGGAATTGCCGACAATTTCCATACCATATGTATATTGTACAAAGTCTACATCATGTGTAATAATGTCTGGGGTTTGACGTGCCAAAATCGCGTTATGATTACGAGGCAAGCCGTAGTGGCAGGCTTCGGAAATGTGGACCACATGGGGCTCCTTAACCTGTACAAAGGTAGACGGGCCTCCAACATTTCGACACCATCAAAATGCGACCGCCGCTGCCGGGATCGAACACGCGACTCTCGGGCCAGCAGCCGAACAGCTTAGCCGGCTGTACTACATTATCGCTTAAAGTATGAAGCGTAACGGCCATAGGAATCAATACTTAATAACTGAAATGTACGAAAGCAAACAGATAATGAACTTCAGCTTTAAGGGCCAATCAGCTGGACTCTGTCTTGAGAGCCTATACGACGAAAAAAAAAAGGAAAGCATCCATGCGGCTACATTGAACAGTCCTGCTCCTAAATGGAATAATAACAGGACTTGTTAAGTCCAGGTCCACTCCCGACCTCATTTAACATTTCATTTCATTTGAGTCGCTAATATTTGAGCCGCATCTGAGCAGCGCTGGGAAATCGGAAGTCTTAAAAGCAAATGCATGAAACAATACCGTCTGAAATCAAATAGGGTAAGTGGGAAAGAACAAGAGAAAAGTGACGAAACAAAGATGAGGATATTGAGAAATTAAGAGAGCTTGCACTGCGCCACTAAGTAAGACGAATCGTTCGCCCCCCTTCGCAAATGTCGAGAATCGATGGCTGCATGTAGGTACGCTTTTCCGAGCTAGAAGGAGAAGCAGGTCTTGAAACGTGACAGAAACAAAAAAGAAAAAATCCGGCAGATCCCACGCACTGTGGGAATCGATGCAATGCAAAGCAGCCAGCAAAGTGCTGCATACATGGCTTTGTTTATTTTTGAGCCGAACGAAATCATTCATGTCATGGCATCTAGCTCACCATATATCGCATGTTTGCCATGCACGCGTGCATGCACAATGTGGTATATACCATGCCAATGAAACGTATATTCTGGTATATACATGGCATGACCGGTGATTTATGTTCATCACGCACTCCTGTCATGCAATACCAATTTTCGTATATATCCAGCTATCTAAACGGCCGGAAGCGCACCATAACAGTGTCATGTAAATCATACCGTACATGACATGTATAACATAATTCGCATGTTAGGACCTGTCATTTATCTTCGTCATACAGTCACATCGCACAATACCAATTTTGGTTTATATCAAACGAGCGAAATGGCCGCGAGTCCACCATGAGCGTGGCATGTAAATCATGCAATACATGAGATGCATGTCATGGTTTTCATGTTACCACCTGTCATTTACATTCGGCATACATTCGCGTCACGCAATGCCAATTTTGGTGTATATCAAGCTAGTGAAACGTCCGCGAATGCACCATGAGCGTGGCATGTATATCATGACATACATGGCATGCATGTCATGGTTTTCATGTTACCACCTGTTATTCATGTTCTTGATACAGTCACATTGCGCAATACCAATTTTGGTGCATATCAATCGAGCGAAACGGCCGCGAGCGCACCATGAGCGTGCCATGTAAATCATGTCATTCATGACACGCATGTGATGATTTTCAAGTTACCACCTCTAATTTACGTTCGTCATACAGTCGCATCGCGCATACTAATTTTGGTGTATATCAACCTAGCGAAACGGCCGCGAGTGCGTCATGAGCGTGGCATGTAAATCATGACATACATGACATGCATGTCATGGTTTTCATGTTACCACCTGTTATTCATGCTCTTTATACAGTCACATCGCGCAATACCAATTTTGGTGTATATCAAGCCAGCGAAACGGCCGCGAATGCACTATGAGCGTGGCATGTAAATCATGACATACATGACATGCATGTCATGGTTTTCATGTTACCACCTGTTATTCATGTTCTTCATACAGTCACATCGCGCAATACCAATTTTGGTGTATATCAATCTAGCGAAACGGCCGCGAGTGCGTCATGAGCGTGGCATGTAAATCATGACGTGCATGACACGCGTGGCATGATTTTCATGTTACCACGTGTCAGTTATGTTCGTCATGTCGAAATGTCTCGTCATACCAGTTTTCGTATATATCCATTCATTTAACAGCCCCGAGCGCCCCGAGACCATGTCATGTAAATCATATAATAATAATAATAATATCTGGGGTTTAACGTCCCAAAACCACCATATGATTATGAGAGACGCCGTAGTGGAGGATTCCGGATTTTTCGACCACCTGGGGTTCTTTAACGTGCACCTAAATCTAAGTACACGGGCCTCAAACATTTTCGCCTCCACCGAAAATGCAGCCGCCGCGGCCGGGATATGATCCCGCGACCTTCGGGTCAGCAGTCGAGTGCCATAACCACTAGACCACCGTGGCGGGGTGTCATGTAAATCATGCCGCACATGACATGCGTGTCATGATTTGCACGTTAGGACCTGTCATTATGTTCGCCATGAACTCTTGTCACGTCATATCAGTTTTGGTATATATGAAATTAACGGAATGGCCACAAGAGTCCCAAGGCCGTGGAATGTAAATCATGCTGTACATGACATACATGTCATGATATTCATCTTATGACATGTCATTTAGGTTCGTAATATGGTCATGTTATTCCATACCAATTTTGGTATACATCCGATTAACGAAACGGCCAGGAGAGCACAAGGTCGTAGGCGGCTAGATAGATAGATAGATAGATAGATAGATAGATAGATAGATAGATAGATAGATAGATAGATAGATAGATAGATAGATAGATAGATAGATAGATAGATAGATAGATAGATAGATAGATAGATAGATAGATACGCTCAAACTCACAGAAGTTCACTAAGAAATGCTTCGCATTTAAAAGAAAGAACGAACGAAGGAGTAGGCAGGAAAGAAGGTCGACAGGAACAATCGGGAAATCAGTGATGGGAAAGGTGTAGTCTTCCGGATGGAAGATTGGCTCCTCTCTTGAGTGGAACATCATCATCATCATCATCATCATCAGCCTGTCTACGCCCACTGCAGGGCAAAGGCCTCTCCCATGTTCCGCCAATCAACCCGGTCATATGCTTTCTGCTGCCACGTAATACCTGCAAACTTCGTAATCTCATCTACCCACCTGATTTTCTGTCTCCCCCTCACGCGTTTGCTATCTCTTGGAATCCAGTCAGTTACCCTTAAAGGGGCCCTGCAACACCTTTCTTAGTTATATTGGAATAGTCTCATTATTGACGTATGACTCTTCACGAGTCATATGCGGCATAAATTTTTCGAATCCGTCAAGTCTAAGTGGTGTTACCAAATTATAGAGATCACGTTCCGCAGCTTTCTCCCTCAACTCAACGCCGCGAGCGCGCGGAAAGCTAGGCAGCGAGTCGATGGAGGGAGCGCAGAGGAGCGAGGCTCCGCCCAAGAGCGCCGGCGGAGTTTTTTTCTTCATTTTTTTCTCTCTGACGTCTGGGCGCAACCACGTGGTCTGTGCCGCCACTTCCTGTCGGCTTGCGTTGTTCTCGTCCAGCGGAGTCGATCGCACTGATCGCACTGTGTATCGCGCGTGCTTGAAAACTGCGCGTCGGTTTTGTAATGTTGGGTGTGCACCTCGAACGCCGTAGTGTTTTCATCGCTCTGCCAACCATGGAAGCAAACCTGCGCGCTCGTTTGGAACGAATGACAGCTGAGATCGGTTTCGGCCCATACTCCGATACACCGCCTCGTAAGACGGCACTGGCAGACGACCCCGAAGCGCCGCCATTACCGGACGCCAGCATTGTTATCGGAGACACGCTGCGCCCGTGCCTCGGTCGGTCGTGAGAACGTGCCGACGATGCAGTTCTCAGCTGACTAGGCAACACTCGAACGGCTGCCACTCTCAACGGCAACCGGCGATGGTCAAAAGCACAGAAATATTCACGTTTTCGGCACTGCGCAGGCAAAGAAAACGGAACCACGCAACTACGAGCAGACGAGCTGTCGGTGAGACCAGAAGTGCTAATATTAATGTTTGTTCGGTGTTTTTAACGCGATAACATAATATAAACATACATATTATCTACTTATTGAACTCAAAATTAACAACGAAAGTAATAATGAGGGTGTTATCGTGATTATAACATCAGCCAATGGTGGAACTGCCGACAATCGCGTCATATTTTGCGGACTAATACATCATTTGTCGAGAGAAGAGGGAGCGATTGTCAGCTGACTTTTAGAATTTATTGTAAATTCCAGGCAATGCACATCGCTATAATATTTGGCTCGCGTATTCTCGGGAGCCTCGACAACCGATCGGCAGCGCTTTTTGAGCATGCTCGAAAAGTGTTGCAGGGCCCCTTTAATGACCACCGGTTATCCTGCCGACGTGCTACGTGCCCGGCCCATATCCATTTCTTCTTCTTGATTTCAACTATGATATCCTAACCCCCGTTTGTTCCCTGACCCAATCTGCTCTCTTCCTGTCTCCTAAGGTTACACCTATCATTTTCCTTTCCATCGCTCGTTGCGTCGTCCTCAAGTTGAACCCTCTTTGTAAGTCTCCAGGTTTCTGCTACGTAGGTAAGTACCGGTAAGATGCAGCTGTTATATACCTTCCTCTTGAGGGATAGTGGTAGATTACCATTCATGATTCAATAATGCTTGTCGAATGAGCCCCAACCCATCCTTATTCTTCAAGTTATTTCCCTCTCATGGTTCGGCTCCGCGGTTACTACCTGTCCTAAGTAGACGTACTCCTTTACAACTTCCAGTGTCTCGCCACCTATCGCAAAGCGCTGTTCTCTGCCAAGATTGTTCCCCATTACTTTAGTTTTATGCATATTAATTTTCAGACCTACTCTTCTACTTTCCGTATCCAGTTCAGTAATCATGAGCTGTAATTCGTCTGCCGCGTTACTCATCAATGCAATGTCATCAGCGAATCGTAGGTTACTCAGATACTCTCTATAAACTCTTATCCCCAACTCTTCCCAATCTAGGGCCCTGAAAACCTCCTGTAAACACGTGGTGAATAACATTGGAGAGATCGTGTCTCCCTGCCGTGCGCCCTTCTTTATTGGGATTCTGTCGCTTTCTTTATGGAGGACTATAGTGGCTGTAGATCCGCTGTAGATTTCTTCAATTATGTTTATATAGGCTTCGTCGATGCCTTGATTCCGCGGTGCCTGCATGACTGATGATGTCTCCACCGAATCAAATGCCTTCTCGTAATCTATGAAGGCTATGTATAAGGGATGGTTGTATTCCGCGCATTTCTCTATCACCTGATTGATAGTATGAATATGGTCTATTGTTGAGAATCCTGTACGAAATCCTGCCTGGTCCCTTGGTTGATTGAACACTAATGTCGTATTAATTCTGTTAGCAATTACTTTTGTAAATAGCTTGTAGACAACGGACAGTAAGCTGATGGGCCTGTAATTTGTCAGGTCCTTGACGTCCCCTTTCTTATGGATCATGATGATGTTGGCATTCTTCCAAGATTCTGGTATCATCCCCGTCGAGAGGCACTTCGTATACAGGGTGGCCAGTTTCTCTAACATAATCTCTCCACCGTCTTTCAACAGGTCTGATGTTACCTGATCCTCACCAGCTGCTTTGCCTCTTTGCATTCCCTTTAGGGCTTTCTTTACTTCTCCTGTCAATACTGGTGGGATGTCAGATTCCTCTGCGCTATTACTCCTTCTTACGTTATCATCCTGAATACCTCGGCTGCTGTACAGATCTCTGTAGAACTCTTCCGCTACCTCAACTATTCTATCCATATTGTTTGTGACCTTGCCTTCCTTGTCCCTTAATACATACATCTGATTTTTGCCTATGCACAGTTTTGCCTTTATAGCTTTGAGGCTTCTTCCGTTCTTTAGAGCATGCTCAATTCTCTCCATATTATACTTTCTTATGTCGGCTACTTTACATCTATTGATTAACTTCGAAAGCTTCGCCAGCTCTATTTTGTCTGTTGCATTTGAGGCTTTCATAGCTTGACGTTTCTTAATGAGGTTTTTCGTCTCTTGGGATAGCTTACCAGTGTCCTGTCTAACGACTGTACCCCCAACTTCCACTGCACACTCCTTGATGATACTAGTCAGATTATCATTTATTGCGTCAACGCTAAGGTCGGTTTCCTCGGTTAAAGCCGCGTACCTGTTCTGAAGTGAAACTCTGAATTCCTGAACTTTCCCTCTCAGAGCTAGTTCATTAATCGGCTTCTTGCGTATCAGTTTCTGCCGTTCCTTCCTCACGTCAAGTTGAATTCTAGATCTTACCATTCTATGGTCACTGCATAGGATCTTGTTAACTACTTCCACATCCTGTACAATGCCCGGTTGGCCGCACATTATGAAGTCTATTTCATTTTCAGTTTCGCCATTAGGACTCCTCCACGTCCACTTACGAGTAGCCCGTTTTCTGTAGAAGGTATTCAAGATGCGTAAATTATTGCGATCTGCAAACTCTACTACTAACTCCCCTCTGGCGTCTCTAGAGCCGACGCCATATTCCCCAACTGCATGATCTCCAGCCTGCTTCTTGCCTACCTTTGCATTAAAGTCGCCCATCAGTACAGTATACTGTGTCTTTACCTTACTCATTGCTGATTCTACGTCTTCGTAGAAGCGTTCAACCATTTGATCATCATGGCTGGATGTAGGCGCGTAGGCCTGTACCACCTTCATCTTGTATCTCTTATTAAACCTAATTACGATACATATCACCCTCTCATTAATGCTATAGTATTCCTCTATATGCCAGCTATATCTTTATGAATAAGGAACCCCACTCCTAGTTCTCTTCTGTCAGCTAAGCCACGATAGCATAGGACGTGTCCGTTCTTCAGCACTGTATAAGCCTCCTGTGGCCTCCTAACCTTGTGAGTGGATGGTGCATGGCTAATGCCCGTATATCCTTTGTAGTAGGCGCGATTACTGTAGAAGTTGGGAGGAAGCGTAAGCATCTCTAAAAGGCTGAGATTGGGCTTCTATTCTCAAGTGTAAAACTTGCTTCTGAACAAACAGAAGACAGAATGACCTAAACGGCGCTCATCGCAAGATTAAAGACGCTCTCCAGCATAGCAATGACACCAAAAAAGAGAGCGCTTCTGCTTGTTAAGAAGACTAGCAATTGCAGAAAAAAACGAAAAAGAAACAAATTTGATAATAAACCCAACGCAGTAGGAACCTCTCGTATTTGTCATTTAGTGACCACATGATTGAACAATGAAGAAACGTAATTCGGCCTATTTGACAACGACGTTTACCTCTCACATGCATTCCTGCAGGATTGAATTTTTTTGTTTGAAGTCGTTTCAAGCTCGTAAGAAAAATATTTAGTCCTTAATTCAAACTCCACAGCTACACAATTATATTGCATTTCATCTTAGGGAAAACACTAAAGCTCAGGGCAAAAAATTCGGCAGATCCCACGACTTGTGGGAATAGGTTTCATGCGAAGCAGTTAGCCAGTAGTTCTATGCTGCATTTTTCGGCTTTGAGCCAAGCGTTACGAGGTGGATCGACGTGTTTTTGTAAATGGAGGAATTGCTTACCAGGAACGCCGACCACACTGACGTTTAAAGGGTAACTTATGGTCTGACGTAGTATCAGCACTCCCGTTAGAGCGCAGACATCTATGTTATCGAAGCCAAGTGCACGCTACGGCGCAATGATGTGAATATCATAAGTAACTTTCATTAGCATATTCCTCCGGGGTCGAGCAACGCTTGAATATTGCCACGCCCACTTCTTGTTTTATTTTGATGTTTTTTGGGTTTGACCGGCAAGGGCGGTTGGTCTACGGAAGGAGCCCGGCGACGACACTGGACGCCATGCTACCGAATGTCACCGACGAAGAAAACCTCGACGCCGCCGCTTACTTACAACGTGCCGAGGAAGCTCGACAGCTCGCCCGCCTGCGCATCAAGACCCAGCAGCACACCGACAGCCGTCGCTACAATCTGCGACGACGCTTCGTGGAATACCAGCCTGGCGACCGCGTCTGGGTCTGGACGCCGATACGCCGACGTGGCCTTAGCGAAAAACTCCTTCGGCGATACTTCGGACCCTACAAGGTTCTTCGACGTCTCGGCGCTCTTGACTACGAGGTCATCCCGGACGGCATTACTAACTCTCAGCGACGCCGCGCACGACCTGAAGTCGTCCATGTCGTGCGTCTTAAGCCGTTTTTTGCACGTTAGCGAATCTGGGGACTCTACTTTTACCTTTGTAATTTATTTATGTATGCACTTGTTTTATTTTCTCTCTTCTTTGTTCTTTCACAAGCATCGGGACGATGCTTTTTCAGAGGGGGGCAATGCCACGCCCACTTCTTGTTTTATTTTGATGTTTTTTGGGTTTGACCGGCAAGGGCGGTTATCAACGCTCGAGGCTGTCCGCGAAGCAGTGTTCGAGAAACTTCTCGATTGTAGTAGATCGTTTTGTTAAGATTTCGCGCCGCACGCGAATGTCCCAGCTTTATCGAGAGATAACGCCGCCACCAGCGATATCGCTGGAAAGTTCGATAGCACCTGTATAAAAAACCGACGCACCTGACCGCTTGTCAGTTGATCGACGGACGACGCCCTGTTCGCCGCTATCATTGTACAGCGTGTATTGCTGTAGTTCTAGTTCTCATTTTCCCGGCCACAAGTTCGGCCAAATAAACAGTTTTATTCTGAAAACGCCGACTGCTGTCTTCGTCGACGTCACGACCACGTGACAATATAGCTTGCTGAATCATAGGAATAGAAATCAATATTTATTAGACTGCTATAAAAGCGGAGCGAACACTGGAACCACAACTGACGTTAACGTGACATCACGCCTGCATCATATGAGTATATACGTAATGTTTATTGGTTCGTTGTAAAATTAGATATCCAGCACTGCAACCACAATTGACGATACGCCTGCATATATACGGTCTTTTCCAAACCAGTTTCAAGACCTGGTGTGACTCTGTGGTAGAATGCTTGACTGTCACTCAGAATGCTTGGGTCCGATTCCTGCTGCGATACTGATTTTTATCCTTTGCATTCGTCGGGTGGACGGTGCCGGTGTCCGTTTTTCTTTGCGCTCTTACATTTAAATTACCCATGTGTTTTCTCGCCGTTCCAAGGTAGATAAACTGGCAATCACCGGTGGTGCACACCCTTATACCACGGGCCGTGGTATACTGGTACGTGCCACACGTGTCTGGAGGAAAGCGTTTGACGAAGTACGCGACACGATTTTTAAATGCGAAGCATTTCTTAGCGAACCTCTGGCACTTTGAGCGCTTTTATCTACGTATCTATCTATCCATCTATCTAGCCGCCTACTTCTGGGTGCTCTCATGATCGACTCCTTAACTTGGTGCAGACCAAAATTTGCATGGGAGGGTAAGAGGATTTGACGAATATGAATGCCGGGTCATGATATGAATAACCTTAAAGTCCTGTCGCGTACGTCGTCAAACACTTTGCACTAGACACGTGTGGCACATACCCGTTTACCACGGGCCGCAGTGTACGGGTATGCGCCACAGGTGACTGACAGTTTATATCTACCCAGGAACGGCGAGAACAGACATTGGTAACTTAAATTCTAGAGTGGTAAGAGAAACCAAAATCGGCAGCGTTGGCTCAACGAATGGAAAGAATGAAAATTAGAATCCCAGCAGGAATCGAACCCAAGCATTCTGCGTGGCAATCAGGTATTCTACCACTGAGCCACGCCAGGTCTCTAAACTGGTTTGGAAAAACAGCCTATGCAGGCGTAATAGCGGTCCAACGTCAATTGTGGTTGTGGGGCTGGCTATCTAATTTTACAAGAAAGCAATAAACACTACGTCATACTCTTACGATGTGTACTCCTACGATACAGGCGTCATATTAGATTAACGTCTGTAGCTCCAGTGTTGGCTCCGCTTTTATAGCAGTCGGATAAACATTAAGATTGTATTCCTATGTATCAGCAAGCTATATTGAAGCATTGCTCGACCCCGGAGGGATACATTATCGAAAGTTACATATGATATCCACATGACCGCACCGTAAAGAGCACTTCGTCCACCAGAATGACGCAGTGTCCTCTTCATTTCATACGAGGCTGGGCGATGGCCTCATGCTGACCGAGGATGATGCCGGATTGATTGACAGCCGCTTTGTAGACTAGGTTACGTAGGCCACATACGACAGGCAGTCTGCGAATACGACAAACACGCCTACGAACACGACAAATACGAATACGTTGGTCTACGTAGCACTATCCAGGGCTACCAGCCTCGACGGCCCATACCTCACCAACGCGAAGGGTGGCTCCAGTGTAAGAATGGCAGACTGGGCTTTTAGGTTTAACATCATCATCATCATCATCATCATAATCATCATCATCAGCCTGTCTACGTCCACTGCAGGGCAGATTGAACATATTTTAAGCTTAAGGCGCGAATAAGACACGGACGAAGATAAGGAACACACACACGCGTGCTCCGTGTGTGTGTTCCTTATCTTTGTCCGTGTCTTATTCGCGCCTAAAACTTCAAAAGTGGCTTCAGGTTCCGACATGTCGCCGGCTTTGTCGACCAACAATTTGTCGACGAAATGACCAAGGCATCCACGAATTCCAACAGCTCTACCACACCACATACTTCACTACAGATAGGCACCTCGTCACCACGATCACGACCGGATCCTATAACAAGTCATGAACAGCTGCTGGTGCTCACTGATCACGGTGATGATGCCTGTGTTCAAGAACTGTCAAGGACTTTTTGCACACATGCACGCGGGTTCGTGAAACGTGCGTGCGTTCTCGGGACACGTAATAGCACTACATATCAGCTTGCCGCTTCTGGTGTTGGTAATAACCACGTTGCGATTGGCAGCTTTACCTAACCGTAAGCAACTGGTTATATAACACATATGCGGCTCTTCAACATATAAGTATGTGCATAAAACTTATACAAATTTTTAGCGTCATTTTGTAACCTGTCGCTCAGTAAAAAAAGCTGCGCCACAGTCACCTTCCAGCCGCGTGCTTCGCATAACATCGACTCCCACGGTACGTGGGATCTGCCGAATTTTTATGTTGTTCATGTCATGACCAGACAGTCATATTTGCCAAACCCTCATACCCTCCAATGCCAATTTCGGTCTACGCCAAGTTAAGGAGGCGATCATGAGAGCACAGACAGACAGACAGACGGATAGATAGATAGATAGATAGATAGATAGATAGATAGATAGATAGATAGATAGATAGATAGATAGATAGATAGATAGATAGATAGATAGATAGATAGATAGATAGATAGATAGATAGATAGATAGATAGATAGATAGATAGATAGATAGATAGATAGATAGATAGATAGATAGATAGATAGATAGATAGATAGATAGATAGATAGATAGATAGATAGATAGATAGATAGATAGATATAGAAGCGCTCAAAGTGCCTATGGTTCGCTAGGAAATGCTTCGCATTTGAAATATTCTTTCCAGTATAACAGTTCATATCTCCTATTTGGAAAGACTGTGTCAACAATAAACGGTGACCCTAGCTGCAAAGAAACGAGGTTCGCAGTCAGTTAAATGCAGGTTTACTGTGTGGAGGTCAATCTAGAAGATAGGCTTTTCGAATGATTTAGTGTTTGAAACATCCAAAGGGCAAAACAAGGGCACGTGGCGAAGGCGTAAAATATAAGCATCTGCAATGCGGCCCGCTATCTTTAATTGCAAGTACTTGCTTGCTTCGTTCCGCTGGCGAAATTTTTTGTACGCCCTTTCTATAAATGGAAAGACATTACGGGCCAAACGCAGCCCTACATAACCCCGCCCCGCTGGCAGCAGACGCCCCTAGCAGAAAAAAAGAAACTTTTCAATCAGCCGAAGGGCATCTGGTTTCCGCGTTAATGAAACTTTCTGCTAATCTGAGCCTCGGGTGCTGACTTAATTTTCAATTTGGACCTCGGTGGTGCCGCTATTGGTTTCTTTGATTCAGAGGTGACGTTACCTTCCTGCGAAGCGGAAAAGAATCTCAAGCACCCGAGTGAACCCTTCGTGGCTTGTATCGGCTTCTGCTTTTGCTTCGTCTATTGACGTCAGGAAGTGAAGGTCGTATTTTCCGCGAAATAGTGGTCAATGTTAATGCTGCCGTTAAGCGAAACTGGGAGAAAGCAATTCAAAGATAGGTGTAGAAGTAGAGTGCATGGTGGGCGCTTAATAATGTCGTATTTTATGAAACATTCAGATTCAGATTCATATTTTTTATTGATACAAATACAAGAATATTACCTGTGTTTAGTATACAAAAGGAGGTCCCAAAGTCGAAGACTGTATCGGGACCTCCTGTTAAGGGCAAATTGTGGTAAAACAGTGTTAGAGGCAACATAAGCAATAATCGAAAGTATAAACTAAACACGTTTGCAGCAGAACATTAAAAATATATCTATATATACTAAATGAAAACAAAATATACACAATTACCCAAAGAAAGAGTACGTAAAAAGTACTATGAGAATTATTGAGGTAGCTGCTTCAGATTGAAGGGATATTATTAAAGAAATGTAATTTAACTTCTCTGCTTCCATTTATTCATCCATCTTTGTTAGCTACACGGGGATGTTCAGAATTCAAACACCGTAGCTAACGAGGCAAGAACAAAAAACAAAAAAGCACTGTCCGATCATAACTGAGTGGAATGCGGCGTGAAGTCGCACGAAATGAAGATCATGGCTGCCTGTTCAGTTATATCATTAGAATAGAAAGCTACCCCACTTTTGACTTTTGTTTCTATGAGAACCACTGATTCGTCATTTGTTTTATTTAAAGGGCGCGTGCCAAGCCAAGCATAATTTGTTCTATTGAATCCGCGCGCCAAGTGAAGCCGCAAGATGAGTGCCCATAGTGGGTCGCCTACCAACAATGTGTGCCTTTCGCTGCATCGGACGAAGCTGATGAATCAATTTACAGACAAGCTTTTTCGCTTAGCTTCTACGGTTTAATAGAAGCGACACCTATACATTCGTTGTGTCCGCATATTTAATTTCTTTAGCTACCATAAGGAGTTGCTGATTGCCTTCAACCTTAGTCGTTGGTATAGGGGTGATGTAGCAGAGTTTTCAGTGTGGGTTTCCCCAAGTGAAAGGCGGCCATGATGGCCCCAACAACAGTACTCCTTGCGCAAACTCTGTTTCCTTACGTCCCTGAAATCTGCAAGTCCTTTTATGAGAGTGTTACAACAGCTTCCACTAAAGAGGGATTAAACAGCCTTTTCAATAATTAGGCCAACTGACAACAATTGACAACAATAACCGCTGTTCATTTATCACATAATTCGTTCAGTTAGTCACAGTATGTCTGTAACGTTAGAAGTGACTAAATATAAAAAGTGTAATGAGTGGGGGAGACCTTTACTGGTTTTTCAGAAGGCTGTAAGCAGCCTCCATAGGCGCGACAAGAAAAAATACAGGGAAGGAAATGTAGTAAGCTGCAGTGAGAAAACAAAACAAAGCTAAAGTAGGAGGAGAAAGTGTTAAAGCTCGGAGAACAATGTAGACACAGGATGCAGCGCGCATGTAACGAAGGCCATAGCAGGAAAAGGGTCGCAAAGTCTTCGAAACGTACTAGAGATGGGTCGATATTTCCGGAAGCGCCGAACACGAAATCGCATTCAAGACTACACGTGTTGCTAAACCTTTCGGTTCCCGTTTTTTTTTTTTTTTGTTAAATAGAATTCCTCGAAATAAAAATATATGAGAGAAGAGAATAAGGCACGATGCGGGATGGGAATAAAAAAAAACTAAACAGGAACTATCTAAATGGTATATGCTAGCACAAGCAGAAAAAAAAACAAGGAGAGGAAGAGCGGAATGCAATTGTGAATATGCGATATTTTTCAAAACGAGAGGGTCAATTAAACTAGAAAAAAAAACGTGGCAACTGCTGCAAGAAACATCACCGTAGTTTCTTTGCGAAGTGCAAAGTCTGCGTACAGTCAGCGTAAGAAGTTTAATGATCGCGAGACACAAGAAAAAACGGAAAAAAGCGGAATATTCCCGCTGCTTCGCAAGATGGTTTTGAATTTAGATTTCCTGCCTGTTATAAAACGCGCTCACAACATGTATTGTGCAGTTCGACCGAATACAGTCACAGGTTGGCGGGAAATGCAAAAGTTTCCTCAGACCTAGTGGTCTCGAAATTTTGACGCCGCCAAGCACATTACACTGTTGCGCGTACTTTTTTGTTGGCGTGCGCACGCTTGTTTTCGGGCCCGTACTTAAAACTATAGATTCAGCGAGAAGAATAAATCTATTCTATTTCATAAGGGTTCCTGTTGAGCGGCAGGTGTATTTAAGTACGACTTTAATCACAAAGAGGGAGGAATAATTTCCCTGTTAAATAAATTCCAATAACTTGAAACCATCTTCAATATCACCATACAGTTTAAAATAGTGGGGTACAGCTGCGCACCATGTCAGAAAAAAGAACATAAATAAGGCGAAAGATAAGCGAGTGAAAAAAAATCTGAGCTGTGTCTTGTCTGAATGTGGTAGCCTGAGGCTACCACATTCAGACTCCTGCAAACACGTTCGTATCACACTCCTCGTTCCCTTAATAGGATAGACCCCGACCACTTACAGTCATGCCCCAAATGCGGCCATGACTCATGTTCTTTCGACCGCATGTTCTGGCTGTGCCCAACCCTTAATGCCTCTCCACCCTTCATGAAGGAGCAATGGGAGGAATCCCTGAAGAGCAGCGATCTCCACACCCAACTCCAGGCCGTCCAGAGGGCCCACGACATCGCGACGGAACTTGGACATCCAGTCCCATCGTGGGCGGAGCCACCAACTTGACCTGGGGGCCTTCGGCTCCCCAGATTCGAGTTCCTCAGGACTCCAATAAAGTTCTTGTCATGTCATGTCATGTCATGTGTCTTGTCTTTCGGGCATTCGACAGCTGCTAAGGCGCCCCCAACAAAATCCGTTGGATCGTTATGACCCGTTCGATGAACACCAGGAAAGGATCTCGAAATACCCTTATTTTTGTCGTACTTGGAAATTAAATGTTTTGACAGGTGCGCCAATTATATTTTTCTCTTTACCTTCACGAACGAAAACACAACGTTTTTTTTGCTTATTTTGTTGTGGCTTTGCTTTGATGGATCGTAACACTCTGGGACTATTGATCTCTAGAAAAGCAGCACTATATATAGCACTATATATGATTTAAGGATAGAAAACTATTTTTGTCAAACTTCGCTCTATTAAGACGAATATTTACTGTTTTTCTTCATACACGTGTCTAGACATGTCTAAATGAAAAGCGAGAGAACCAATTTTTTTACAGTGACAGCTGAAGTCCATGCTCCGGCTTTTCTACGTCGATGTCAACCTTTCTTCTACAGGTAAGTCAATGCCGAGCTAAAGGGCAACATCGATAGGAAATTAATCATAGCGTTGCTTCGCTTAAAACATCCAACATTCTCTGTCATTTCTCTGTTTCGATGCTTAATCCCACGATATTTTTCACAAAGTGCGCCAGAAAAAATCCCAGCACACTCAATTATGCTGCTATACATAGTGACGCCTAATTTCCAGCAATGTTCTTTTTTCTCGTGTAGGTGCACTAAATATTGCCTTCCCGTTCAACCATGATCGCTGTGTATGTCGCGTCACAGTCACTGCACTCTGCGCGAAGATATTTTAGCTGCCACATCTTTTCTTTGTTTTGTTTTTTCATGAGACACATATGCATAACTTTTGTGTAGCGCTGTGATCCACCCAAGTGTACTTGTTAATGTTTGCAAAATTTAATGTTACGTCATGGTTGTCTCGTCACGCAGTGTTAAGGAGCGTTCTTTGCTATTTCCTCGAGATCCGAGAACAGGGTTGGATAGTTTCGAAGAAGTTCTAGGCATATTTCTCGAACAATATGTCACGTAAAGGTGAAGGTACCAGTGCTATAGGAGGCACCCGGTTCCTCGCGCTTATAGAAGTTCTGCGTGATTTCCGCTGTCGCCTTTTTTCAAATGCAGAGCACGCCGCACAGTGCGCTCGCCCAGACACCTTGCTGGGCTGCGCCGAACCGACGCAGAAAACGACGAAGATTACCAAGTCAAGACACGCGCCGCAGACCCCATTTGAGGGCAAAAGCACGCTTTAAAAATGTGTACTATCTTCTCAAGGACCGTGTACTCTGACCGAGGAGGGCAGCGAATAAATTCCGCCTTACTGCACTGGACTCGAGCACGGACGTGGGCGGAAATTGAATTACGTTTTATGGCTTCCCCTGCAAGGCGCTGCATGCCCGCCGCGCAATATTTAAAGCACGTCGGAATTCCCTCCCCCGCTTTCTCTACCCCGTCATCTTTATTCTCGTCTTGAGAGGCATTGTGCTCTCGGAAGCTACGCCCTGAGAGTGTCGAGAAGCTTTGTAATGCCGTAAAGTTTTACTGCCACCTTCCGGGCTTGCGAGTTCAGGCTCTACCTCGCGGATCTGGTATAGCTGCGTAAATATCGTTTTAGACTCGATTTCGTTTCTCCGTAATTATAGGTCGGTCACGTTAAGCGGTCGAAAGAGTGACAACTCTAAGTCGTCGTTACTTACTTTACTGCCAATCCTGCTGAAGGGAATTCGTGCGAACCGTGCACTTTTGGAGGCAGCCGAAGACAAGTTACAACGCCGGATCAATCATTTTTGTTCACTCATTGCGGACGAGGACGTCACCTCAAAAATGAACTACTCACGATTACGCCGTCACGTTGGGAACCACTTAACTTAAGCGATTCTCTGTTATATATGAGAACAAAACTAGATGACGCCTTGGGAGGTTCGTTATAGCAGCTAATACGGTGTCACGTACTAGGTGTTGAAACAGAACGCACTCTTTAAGTAAGTGCTTTAACCGCGCCCGGAGGCTTTCTTGTTTTTTTTGTTTTTTCGCCTTTTTTTCAGCGGGGCGCTCTGTAGGGTTTGTAAAGCTGTTTTATTGCAGCTTTTCTTTCCCCCGTCCAAACCTCTTACTGAGATACTTCATGTGGAAAATAAACAAACTCGAACTCTGCGCTACTAGGCCTCAATCGCGCATGGAGCCCTTAGTCCAGGAACCTTTGAGCCACAGGCGTCCGGCGCGCTCTAATGACCAGATCAAGCTGCTCCCGTGAGTCGACAGCGGGCAACAATTAGAAATAAAGCTGACCAACTGATGCCGTAAAACATTAATGGTTGTGGACCTAATCGAAGAAAAGTCGGAAAAAGAAACATGACGTCTCACGTAGAAAGGAATGGTGAAGGGTGTAATTGTTCTACTTATCAACCACTCAGTAGAAAAGCATTGCATTTGGTGGCCTGCCCATTGCATACCAACCAGCCAGGAGACACAAAACACAAAATGGCTTTCATGACGACGACGTCGCTTCAAAATAATTAATTTGCTTTAGAAGAGAGGAAACCTGTAAAGTAGGGCTCATATTAACGAAACGTCTCTTCTGTTCACTGAGACTGCTGCCTCGTCGGCCTACGATCTAGCAATTGGCTTTGTGATTATGATTGGAGTGGCAATCAGACTGTTATATGGCAGCAGTGATAAATAATTCCCGACGGGAGTTATGAAGCGCACTCTTCGTAGATAAATGTCTTATGTTTACTTTGGTGACGCTGCTCAACCTGGCGCGTTATTAGGCGTTGCATGTAAAGAAAGAAACTTCTGCAGTGCTTACCGCCAACTTATTGTGAGTTATTAATCTACTAACCCAGAGGTACGCGGTGATTCTTTTTTTTTTTCACAATCACTGTCGCGTTTCTTTTGACCGCTGTTAGTATTGGCTAGTGCCCCCTTATTTATGTATTCTGCATTTAGTGCTTTAAAACTGACATCCCAGCTTGCGTGATCAATAAAGAAGTACGTGTCATCAAAGTTCACTTGCAGTACGATTGACAAAAGTAATCACGCAGTAGTCTTCCCCTTCCCACGACCGGGTGGAAAATTCTGGCTTTTATCCCACAGATAATGATGCTGTCAGGGTAAAAAGCCTAGCATACATACATCCACCAGCTTTGGGGTTTGCCCACCAGTTAGATATCAGGAGTTGAATGCATCAATTGCGATTGCTGAAAGCTCGGAAATTATTTTAATGTCAGGACATATAGTACTGAGATTAGAATTTGCAGGTTTATATAATTCGTCGCACTTCACAGGTTTTTACTCATTCGATTAATAAAAAGCAGAACTACGCAACGCAGTTTGCTTTCATAACCACCTATTCTATTTTTGGGATAATATATACACTTTAAATCAGGTGCCGCTTAAAGTGCTAGATATAGCCAGGAAACCAGGCATTTTTCATCTGGTTTCCTGGATAACCAGGACCTGATTAAGATTCTATAACTGAGACGAACACGTTAAAGGAAACGTTTATTTTTTCGTCGTTACAGCGGCCACACAAATACCTCCATTCAAACGCCTCTCTAGGTTATGACTCTAACAAACACTGCGTGTCGGTTTGGTCGATAATGTTGGCTCAGATCAAGGACACTCGACGCCTATCTTTAGGAAAATCACACGCAGTACAGGTATGTTGTTTCAGCGAGAGTCCCTCAACAACGGTTCATAACACGGGATTTCCAAGTTCTGCACTTGTAAACTTTTGATATGCATGAACGCGTGGCTCACTCCTTCGATTTAAATATAGAAAACGCATTTAAATCAATAAAAAGTTTGAATGACCCCTCTCGTTGATGATAATCAGCGTTGAATATCCAAACTGTCAGTCGAAAGTGCCTACGTAAAATAGATCCGGCCAAGCGAGAATTGTGGCACGTCAATACAGCATGTGACCCTCTTTCTCTCTCTCTATCTCTCTCCATTTTTTTTCCATCGACATATTTAGTGATACGCACATCACTGGCACTGATGCAAAAATCAATAGCAAAGGCTACAGATCGAAAGAAGAAAGGCGCCTGCAGTAAACTGACTCCCACTTCGTCTCGAGAGTCGAAGCGCGTTGTCACGACATCGGCATAAGGGTGGAAGGTAGTTCTCACTTCTGATACACTATCAAAGGCTGGAAGTAAACATATTGATCTTTCCACCGCGACATGCGCGAATATCATGACGGAGGATTCGGGGGTTGGCGTACTGGCCTACTTAGACGTGCAAGAAAGAATAGGACATGCCACAAGTGCGAATCCGGGTGACTGTTTATATATTGCCTTGACCATATGTCATCGCGTATGTTTCTTTTGTATGTTTTATCCTAACCTCAGCACCCGAATCCACTAGAGAAAAGAATGGGGTAATACTGACGCACAAAATCCGCAGTTTCGTCGAAATGAAGCAATTAATGCGATAGCAACTGGAACTACACAAAATAGCAAGAGATTCTTCCACTTTGATGTGGAGATGTGCTTCCACTTTGAACTGCGCAGTGCACGAGATAAGGCTGAATTTACATTCATCCTTATCTCGTGCACCACGTAGTTCCTCTACCCATTTAAATGAGAAAGCAAAATGCTAAATGCTTATATAGCTCAGCCAGACATCACCACTTATCAGAAGTGCTAGCCACCTCAATACAGCACAAGCTCTCATTTCTAGCTGTATTTTAGTGAAAACAAGCTAACAGAGGTAAACAAAGATCCTAATAGAGCGGAACGCGCTTGCCCTGCGGAAGGATTGTACACTTATGTTGTTAAATATGCCCTGTGTATATAGTTTCTCCCACGTAACAATAGAGAGAGAGAGACTCTTTATTGGAAAAACAGAGATTTTTGCCGGCGTCAGTATATAACCGCTGGCATGCTACTCTGTGTAGGGATGGGGAAGGGGGTTGACAGACTAAAGAAGAGAGAGAAGGAAATAATAATAAAAAGAAAGAATATAAAAAACTGAAATGCGCAAGTGAACCTGATAGAAATTTTTACAACGAGTGTGTCAGGTAAGTGAAGCCTTTGCTGTATGAAATAATCGGTGCAATCATTAAAGTTTTCCTACTAGGCCAATGTTTGACAAGTAATTAAACAGGGACTGTAAAACCCGTCGCTGTTTAGAAGGGCCGGGCACTGGGCCTAATATGTTGGGCAACGTTAATTGATCGTGACAAATCATGTCCATTTGTCTCTCAAACACTGCTCTCTCATCGCGGTACGCGGAGCAGTCCAGTAATATGTGCTCTACTGTCTCTAGGCTGCCACAGTTATCACAGCAGGGACTAGTGGTGCGCCCTATGCGGTACAAATAACTGTTCGTGTATGCCACGTTCAGTCGAAGACGATGGTACAGTGTCTCAAGTTGGCGAGGAAGTGTTGGGGAAATTTTCGCTCTCACTTCTGGGTCAGTGCAATGCAGACAGTTATCTTGTTGGAGCGGCAGATTCCAGAGGCGGTCATTTTCTTGATAGGCATATTTTTTTGCGATGTTCGAGGCGTTGACTTTAGTAAAAAATATTCTTCTGAATTTCCGGTACTGGAGTCCATTTCGGGCTGCTTCGTCCGCTTTTTCGTTTCCTGAAATACCAGCATGGCCAGGTATCCATTGGAACTTAATGTAATGTCCATCAATCTTAGCCTTGTGATGAAGATAGGCGATATCAGATGCTACACTTGGGTGATTACAATGCTTGTGCCTGTTCCATATACTTTGTAGGGCTGCTTTAGAATCTGTAAATATCACCCATGTTTTTGGCAGTTGCTGTCGTAGTATAAACTTAAGAGCCTCTTCAATGCCATATAGCTCAGCTGACGTAGAAGATGTCGCTCTCTCAAGACGATACGAGAGGGATTTTCCTGTTGAGGGCACAAAAACTCCATATGACGATCGATGTTGGCTTGTAGAACCATCTGTGAATATGTGCGTTTCGGCTGCGTATTCTTTATACATATACTCCAACGCTATCTGATGAATTGCTGCTTGGGGCATTTTCCTTTTTGCACTAATTCCGGGGATATACGGCACAATTTCTAGTGGTGACAGTGTCCAGGGTGGGATGTTCTTTGGCATAATAGGTGACGTCTGAGCAGGGATCGTAATACGTGCGCCTATGGTTCCGACGGCCTGCCCGAAACTAGATGTAGCACTGGCTTTAGAAATATTCTTTAGAAAGTGGTTCTTGTTGTGAAGAACGTGTCTGAGGTGAATCCGAAGTGTCTCCTGCGAAGCTATCACTTCAAGAGGCAGACATCCGGCTTCTGCTACAGTTGCTACTCGAGACGATCCCTTTGGAAGGCCGAGACATATTCGAAGACAGTTGTTACGTGCCGCTTCAAGTTTTCTCTTGCTTGTATAAGACATATTATGCAGGATGGGCAGGTAATAACGCAAGGTACCGTCGACGTAGGCCTTTTGAAGGAGCACCATTGTTCGGCAGTTGCTGCCCCACTGTGACCCGGCTAAAAACCGGAATACGTGCGACGCCGACGAAATCTTCTCAGTCAGTTCCTTCACTTGAGGAGACCATGTGAGATTCCTATCAATCGTCACCCCAAGAAACCTTTGTGTCTTCACGTATGGAAGGGTGCGACCACCCAACACTAGTGGGTATTTTTCCATTCTTCTCCTCGAGAAAGCCATGGCAACGCTTTTGTCGGAGGACAGTTTGAGACCTCTTGAATTTAGGTAGGCCGATATGTTTGCCAGCGCTCTGCCCGTCATCTTCGGACGTCGCCCAAGAAAGTGACACTGAAGTCGGTAGACTGGGACGCTTACACAGCAGCGGTAGACAAAGGGATCACAGCCTCGACTACGAATGCAGAATTAATACCGACAATAGCTCATTGCCTCCAAAAAAGCACTCGCTCTGTCGTTAAACGATGTAATCTACCAACTAACCACGTAACAATACTACTTCAATCATCGCATTTCTATCATTTCGCAAGCAAACGCTTATGCAGTTGCTAACGAGGATAGCTGTTTCGAACATCATTTTCCCAAAACAAATCTGCTTGAAATTCTCCGCATCTGTCCTTTACGAATTTTTTTCAGCCACAGCGGCATGCATGCTATACGTCAAGTTGCTTGCGAGCTCGAGGTCGCAATGCCACCAGCTGGCGTGCTTCACCACGAAATTTCTCAGAAAGTTAGCACGTCTGAGCGCACGTTTATTTCACGCGAAGGCTCGTTCTCTGCCTGTTGGGGCGGAGCCCGCCTTCTCTACACGGTGAAAACATGCAGCCGTTCCAGGGCGCTCACGTACGACTACCAGATCGCTGGCGTGTAGGAGGGCTAGAATTAGAACTGTCGCAGCTTTTAAACGTAGCTTTAAAGCGAAATTGTATTTATTCGGAATGGGAAATTAGGGCGCTTTACCTGCGAGCCACTGTACGTGTCGCTTAAACTTAGGCACCATTTCAAATGAAATTTAATGCATAAGTTTCTCCTATGAAGCGAGTGGCCGGAAACTTCTCAATAACAATCATGTCGAAGTATTGGCCGTTACTGCAAGTAAATAGCATAGGCACGCCATTTTCTTTTCACGTCGGTAACGTAGTGCTTGAACGGCAAAAGAAGAAAAAAATGTAAAAGACTTAGTAACAACTTGATGAGGCTTGTTGGTTCATATTTAGAGGAGGAGGAGGAAGAGGAAGGAAAGGCAGGGAGGTCAACCAGACGCGCATCCTGCTTGCTATTCTACGTTGGAGGGAGGGACTTAAGGAATAAAAAGATGCAGAGATAGAAAGAAGGAAACATACAAAAAAGATCCGCGCGAGTTTAAACTGCACTGCTGCGTCCGATAGCACTGGACGCAGGACCTCAGGCGCATTACGATCCACTGTAGATCGTCGAGTCAAGGTGCCTACTGAAGGCTTGCAAGTACTGGACATAGAACATTCAGTACCTGTTGTACGGACTCAGCGTATGGTGAACACCATGGAACACCATGGAAGGCATGGATACTGCTGACGCAGCTTGGCCTCCGTTGCCGAAGTCGCAGCGACATGAAGATTCACAGTGCACATCGGCAAGAGTGAATCCTGAATCTCCTATTGACAAGTTGCCAGAAGAAGACAAATCAATCCTCATAGTGCTTCAATCACTGTTAGTCATAATTAGAGCAGCAGATGAAACAGCGCGATTAGAACGAGGACAATAAAGGAATAAAGATCACTGGACAAGCGCTGACTACAGCGCTTGTCTAGTGGTCTTTGTTCCTTTGTTTTCCTTATTCTAATCGCGCTGTTTCCTCCACTGATCTAATGCCAAATAGATGCATATCCTTCAAAAGGAATACCTTATAGACCAACCACGCCCGCACAGCCGGTGTACACTCTTAATCAGGTTCCGCTTAAGGTGCTAAATATAGCCAGAAAACCGGACATTTTTCGTCTAGTTTACTGGATATAGCCAGCATTTAGCCAGGACCTCATTAAGAGTGTAGGGGCTACATCTGCCAAGCACTAAGCACTAAGCCTGCTAAGCCCAACTCTACTCGCCTTGTAAGGGGACGGGAAAGGAAAAAAGACAGACGATAGCATGAGATTACGTGTGCTAAGAAAATTAGTTCTGGAGTTTTACGTCCCGAAATGGCGATATGATTGCGAGGCGAGCACTAGGAAGTGACTCAAATGTTGACCATTTGCGGGTTCTTGATTGAGCACCTAAAACCTCAGTTCGCGGGTGTTTATGCATTTCGCCCTCCCCCCCTCCCCGAAATGCGGCCTCAGTGACCGAGAATCGAACCCGTGTCTTCGAGATTAGCTTTGCAACACATTAGGAGCTAAGATACTACGGCAGTATAGAGGGCATCAATTTATTACAGGAGATTTTACGAGGGCGGGGAAGGATTCCTATCAGGCAGCATAGACTCCTATAGGAATGCAAGTGGAACTCGCCCATCTCCCAATATAATCCTTCCTCCGCTACAGAGCCCACGGCCAGCTATCATCGTCGAGTACAAGACAGCTGATACCACAAAGCGCTTCTTAATTCATACACAACATGCTACCTACTGTACATATATACCACACGCCAAATATTTAGCCCTAGCGAAAGTCTTTATTTCAATAAAAAAGTATTTCTGAGAGAAGAACCCGAAATCTTGAAAATAAGGTAAATCAAATATGTAACTGGCACAAAGCAGTCATGCATTGACCATAAATATCGACTTGAGACACTCAGACGTCGTGTCTACCGCTCTCGCTTCACTTTCACATCACCTTATTATTATTCTCGCGCCGCCTCAATAGCTTAAAAGCTAACGAACTCGAAAAGTGACGCGCAGTACTTGAACAATAAAAAAAGTGCAAGACATTCATTTTTGTTTCTTATTTTTTTATCCTAACAACTATGTGGAAAGGGGTAGCCTTCACCAAGCAACGGTGACAACAACTTCATCTACTCTTTATTTCAATAAAAAAAAGACATTCATCTTCTTATAATAGCAATACCTTACAGATTGGGGCAGTTTCTGGACAGAGATGGAGTGTTCAGACGTTCGTGGTGATTCATAAAAATATGCGTATCTACCTTGGGTCGTATATATTCAGGCTTAATCGGTTCCATTCATATACGTGAGGCTCTTTATATCTTTAACTTAAAGTTCTTAGACACATGTCGCATGCGTGCAATCAAGCCTGATTGAGCGGTTGTAGAGTCGGAAGCATGCATGAATTGAAACATAAGTATGCTATTTGAGGCTAATATCATCGTAAAGGTTTGTGACCGAGGCTTGTGTTTATTGATGCAAGTTATTGTTGTTTTGCCTTATAACTCTGAACATATTAGAAATATGGCAACTGAAATCCCCCTTGTCAAAAAGTTGTAGCTAAATAGGTACACACTCATAAAAATAAATTTTGGGGTATATGGGTGCTTAGAATAAAATGAAAATGACGAATGCTTTCGAGATTGCTTACGCTAAAATAAACACACCACATTAGTACTTGCACATCATTTTAGTATAGCTGTAAAGCCACGCTAAAGTTAACACGAGGTTGCATATATGCAAATCAATGTCAATTACGCGTATCGCATAGTCTGCGCAATACATATGGCGCACCGAAAAGAAACAATAGTCATCCAGCATCGTTGGAATGCCCATCTCGAGGTGGTAATCACAAGAAAGCTTTTGAATTTCATGCCACGCCCATTTAGTTATTGAAAAGAGCTCTACAATTTCTACAAAATTATGAAATAAAGGACATCAAGGAAAGATGCCTAAAGCGTGGGCATCGACAGCATACGCACTACAAAAAAACAATATACCTGCTTTTGAAACCCATTCATTTTTGTATACGTATTGGCTACGTCCTACAGAGCTTAGGAAATGACAGTCACAAGCACACTACGTACATTATTTCAAAAATTGTTCCCTCAAAAGATATGATAATTCTGCTTATTCCAGTTTTATTGATAAGTTCAATAAATATGCGCTGCTGTTAAGTGCATTTATATGCCATACTTATTGCGTACGGGCTCAATAGAGAGCAATAGCTTATTAACTGCTTCGAAAGAGATCCAGAAAGAGGGCACATTCTCTGTAAGACTCGTAACAATCTCCAATTACCGTAATTGTTATGGATGATATCTATGACCGCTTTAATGCGCATGCAAAATACCATTCAGGTTTGTGGTTGCATTTTACTACACGTATACCTTTAGTAACCTGATGCATAGTTACATTTCTCATTACGCAATCATAATTCACTTACGAGGCTTAGAACAGTGCTTAGTTTTATTGAAAGTAACAAACAGACAAGCAGTCGGTTATGTTGAAAACATAACCTACGTCGGTGTCAAAAAACATTACTGAGAAACTTGCCAGCACATCAAAAACCCGTATGTAGCATATGACCTATCGTTAACTGGAATGCATGGTTCTCTTTATTTGTGTTTTGATGAGGTACGTAGTAGGATGAGTTACTTGACGAGGTAAGATATCCGTGCAGAAATCGCATGTACACTGTAAACCACTTTACACCCGTATGGGTGTAACTTGGTGTCTATAACTCACACCCTACACCCCAAAAAATAGGTGTACCAAGCAGATTACACCTATACAATGGGTGTAATTTCAAACTTTCACCCATGGGTGTAATAGCATATTACACCCAAATGAAAAAAAGGGTGTAGGGTGTAAAGGCACATTACACCCAAACGAGAAAAAGGGCGTTAGGTGGGTTTATGCACAATTACACCCAAACACCCAGGCAAAAATTTCCATAATTCGAGTGGTTCCCCCCTCCCAGTTGGCTCCCATTGAAACGCTAGAAAGCTTACCCTTTAGCTAGTCTTTTCAAGGGCGCATGACCTATTATAGTGGCGCCTGCCACAGAGGGAATATCCTGGCAGCAGCACGATTTATAATGCATATGAAGCACGGCATATATGGCCCTTACATATACAGTGCAATCGTGACTGAATACAAAGTTATTACCTAAAATGTGTTGACACACATTGCAAGATGTTCACACAGTTATCCAATAGTACCAAATAAAGTCAAGCTTAATAAACACAGAGCTCGTACATTCGAGACAAATTCTAGGTATTCAATGACCTTTCTCGAGTGTGCGGAGCGGTATCGCGTATGCCGCCAAACAAGGAGCACAAATGACTCAAGGCGTTTGTTGCAAATAATGAAGCAAGGGCGTTTTTCGCTTCATAGATGTAGAAATTCATTTAACATGCTTCATTGTAACACAGCAGTATAGTGCAGTATGGTCTTAGAACAAGCTACGCCCTTGCTTGTGGGTTGTATAGATGGAAACCCGCCCTCGAAAAGGTAGCAGTTTACAGGAGAAGCACAAATGAACCTCTTCCCTGTCAGCCCCCTGGGCACTACAGACACCTGGTCCCTTTGGGCACCCCAGAATGAATTTTCCCACTGTAGTTGCCCTTCCCAAGAAGGGAAATATTGGTGCCACTTCTTATACCTGCACTCATGCTGTTGATAAAATAAGGTGCCATCGTCTTAAATGGGCTGCATAACATCAGTGTATGTGTTTGAAATCAACTGGAACACACAAGGTACGGTCTGGTCGTTCTCCTGTTAAGGAGATAGTTCAGAAATGTGCAATCCCTTGATGAGAAAGTGGATTGATAAAGTTTCAAAATTCCAGCAGTGCCCACACCATTGTGCCTGTTGTCGACTTTCTTAGTAGGGTAAACACTGCCATCACACAGCTGTAGCTGATACACGAGCAGGGTATCAATGCTCCGTGACAACTCACGCAACATTATAAGGACTCAGAACGTCGTTTTCCACAGCAGGCCTCCATATTATCTCTTTTCTGGGAAAGTACATGAGTGAAGTAGAAAGCTGTGCACATTGCTGGAATTATGAAATATTTCCACTTTCTCAAGAGCAATAGATTGTGCTCCAACACAAAAAAGTGAGCAATCGGGCCATGACGCGCACGTCGCAGCGCATGCTAAATGCGGTAATATGCAGGAAATGCATGGGAATAGGGACGTTATGACAACGACAGCACTGCAGAAGCATTACCTACATAACAAAAGTGGAATCAAATTTTACACGGGCATGTTCAGAGAAATTTAAAGATTATCCCTTTCCAAGCAAAGACAACAGAATCATTGGTAATTGAATAAAACGAGTATTTATTTCTTTAAAAAATATTGACAAAACTTAAAGCTTGTCATATAGCTCAAAAATAAATTTTAAAACAATATTCGATGCACTGATTTCACTGACAAGTACTGGCAGTTTTGTTAAGCTAAAGTTTCAATAGCAAAAGATCTCAATTATTAAAACTACTGCAAAAAAGTCACAAAGTCCTTTGAATATAAAAACTAAGCCAATAACCACAAAGTGGAATGACCTGCGAGAACATGTTGAAATCGGCAGACAAAATGGCTTGTATTAAAATGTCACAAGAAATTGAAATGAAATACTAGTACCGCCATAGTATTCGTTTCTGTATAATGTAAAACAAATAACTACTCGTTACCATATGAAAATATAACTTTATGGCTTAAGCTCGAGTTAATCACAGGTGGCGACATACTTTAAGCAGAAGCTAAGGCCTATTTTCTAGGCTTTCTTGAAAATGTTCAGGAGCTTTACTACTTGTGTCCTCGGAGTCATTACCCACTGGCCAAGAAGGAGCCATTCAACAGCGACGAGAACGTTGAACACCTTGTGATGGCAGTCGATATTTAACAGCCAATGTGCTGCCATGAGTGCAGCTACTCATTCTTCGGCATTGGACACACTGAAGAGCAGTTCTTTGTCCACAGGGAGGAAAAGCTTGCTTGCATAGGGAAGATCGGGGCCATCGTACACAATGCAAGGTGTTATTGGAACGCTCTCTCCCTGCATGATAAAAAATAAAAAGATCATTGTCTGGAAAGCGCTACGCAGACTTCAATTATTTGTTTCAGTAAGTAACAGTTTCTGTACCGTGTACTATCGTGAGTATATGGGCTCGAACATGCGAGCACGTGGAAAATAGCCTTAAAACTGAGATAGGGTGATACGTGGATGGCGTTGCCGAAACTGGAGGGGATAGGGGGGGGGCGCTGTTCCGCTGACTGTTGGTACTCCCGCCTCGCTAGCGTTGCTGCGAGATGTCGGCTGATTGCGTGCCAATGACCGCTAGCAATGATAACAAAATAAATAAATGAGGCGCGGCAAAATCCTCAGCCGACACCACCGAGATAACGATGCGCAAGCATGGCCTGCGCATCGTGGCAGGCTACGTCACAGCCGATATCTCAGCAGCTACCTAGTCTGATGTGGCTGTTCGCGTTGATGGGAATTCATATCACCGCTAGCGGCCTCTGACACTCTCTAAGATGCTGTTTCGCATCAACAATATCGAAGCGGGAGGGTGAACAGCTAGTGAAGCGCGGCGCCCTTTCCGCTTTGTTTCCGACAGCCGCCGCTGCGAATCAGCCGACGTAAGGTTCAAGGCTGTTCGCCACGCGCTCGCATGTTCGAGCTCATATTGCTCACGATAGTACCATCCAAATATGAAGCTCATAAGATGCCCCATATGGAACTGGAGAGAATTAACAGCTTTTCTACGTGCAATTAGCTTGTTTGGGAAAGAGAAAGTACTATTTGACAAATATCATCGCAATTTTTAAAGAAAAAGGAGCATTCTTTAGTGGCATGAAGGATCCCTGCACATCGATAAAAGCATATAAAACAAAACTATGCACAAGGACTTCTCTTCAAGGCTGCAAGTTGCAGCCTTGAAGATGATTGGAGAATTTAAAATCTCTTATAAATCATCAGGCTTGTCTTTACCAAATAATATCATATTGGAGGTGGTCGTGCAAACTGCGTTTTTTAATGTTTGTACACGTAAAAGTATTTAGCGAAGTTACAACGCCAAAGCGAGGCGAGGCGCATATAACTCTTAATAACCACAACAAAATAATGAAAGCTAGACATAATGGAAACAAACAGAATAAAATAAATTGTGCTCGAACGCGGGCACTCAGGCGTACGCACGAAGGGGGGGTGCGCCCCCCCAGTCAATTCAGACAGAGGGGGGGGGGCGCAATGTCTGCCCCCATACTTTGACTTTTTAGTAAGGCGGGGGAGGGGGGCAGCGATTAACCTTCCTACTTCCCTCCCCCCTGATGGGGAACCCTGCGCACGTCTAAGTGCACACTGATGCTCGAGCACAGTTCAGGTATTTAAGGCGATTCGGCCACACATAGACATGAAAAATTCATTCGAACACAAGTCAAGTTTAACGAACGGCTCCCCGTGCACGGGTGCCGGCATTATCAGGAAACCTATGTTACGGATGAATTAAAACATCGGTACGAATTTAACGAAACGGAATGTATTAGCACTTAGGCGAGCTTCGCGCGGCGTACCTAAAACGAAGCAACATGCTGCGTTAAAATGACCCACACGCATCAACCCGAGCATCACGGTAGTTTTAGCGCACAAAACGAACACGGACGGAAAAGAACGACGCGGACACCACGTCGTTGTTTTCTGTCCTGTTTCTTTTTTTTTTGTGCGACAAAAAATGCACTTGAATTACCAACAGGCCGAAGCATACGCGCCTTAGACACGCTTGACGCTTAGAGGTAACAGGCGCCGTCACAACCCAACTATTCTTAAATCAAAATAGTGGTTCATCGAGAGCGGGGCCCCCTTCCAACACCACCGCCGACAGGCGGGCACCGCCACAACTGCGTTCAAATCCCCCTCCGAATCACAGCCGCGCATGCGCACACTGCTTTCAACACCAAACAAAGCAAAGCCTGCCCGCGCCTAATGTCACACAACTTTGCCTTCATCCCGATGAAACAATGCACTCACATATGCTCGCTACGTTAACAAATGCTCACCGATCGTCAACCAGTTAAGAAAAGCTTAGTTAACGGCATTAGATCGCGCTCTCGGAGTTAACAAAGCGCTGGCCGTAGCAACGTGATAGTGGTACATACCGTTTCAGTTCGAGTGCTCCACGATATGAAGCTGCAGGTCTCCCTTTGAGTATAGTGCATCTTCGTAATAAGCAGCACTGGCAGAAGGTAAAGGACGAGCACACAGAGCAG
>NW_023615964.1:0-45765 GCF_013339695.2 Rhipicephalus sanguineus
AAGCATCCACCAAGTGCAAGGTCCTCATGTCACTAAGACCAGTGAACATTTAATGCCAGCTTTTGTGTGCCACACAGCAAACAAAAAAAAAAGGGGGGGGGAGGGGAGAGTGCAGTAAAAAACTGAGAGAAAAGACTCAGTCTTTGGAAACTTCTTCAATTTTGTGTGACCCCACAGTTTCCTTTCTGATGCGTTTGTTGAGGGTTCAGTACTGCCACCATTAGATGATGAACTGTCCGGTTCGCTCTCTGCTGCTTGTGCAACATCTGTTGAATCTTCTTTGGCGGCATCAGAGGGCTTCTTATTTTCTTCACACACTGCTTCTCATCAGCCTTTTCTTCCTTGCCTTCAAAGTCATCCTTTGGCACATTAGCACACGGCTCCTTGGCACCTCTGAGTCGGCTGTGGCTTTGTCACTTCCAGGAGGTTGTACTTCCTGAATTCAGGTAACGAGGCATCAGGGAGATGCAGCAGATGTTGTGCAACACGTCTATCATGAGCACCAGGTCTGGCTTGCGCAGTTCCCCGTCCACAAAGGCTTGGCAGTCTTCACCACCTACAACGAACAAGCAGACAAGCTCCTTTGAGCAAGAAATTCAATCCACTGGGTTATACATAGTATAACCAGAGCTGTGAAACTGTCATTTACCTTTTGTAGCATTTGAGTATGCTTAAGACAAAGATGATGCTCAACAGCCTGGCCAAAGAGTTCATGCTCAAAGGTGGCCTCTTTTTTGCTCTCTCTCTTTATTCTTTTTCACTCTTTTTTTTCCTGCTCATCTATCATGCTGTACATGCTGTATCATGCTCATCTATCAAGCTCGTTAATTCAGATTTCACGGGACCTGAAAAAATGTCCAAATTAACCGAAGCCGAATTAATGAATGAACAGGAAAAACAAAATTAAAACCAAGTTGGAGAAGCATACCTTATTTGCTGATGTTTTTTGTAATGTGGTCGTCTGCGTTTTCGTGCAGATTTCGCCTGACATTACAATTTTCTTAACTCTTCAAATGGCCAACAGCACGCAAACTTTCGGAAGTGCTCAGGCAAACGTCCTCTAATATCAAAGCGCCTCCGAGAATTCCCGTGAGGGGCGATGAGGTCGTGGCTGCATCTCCTCACATGACTCTGTCAGAATCGTGGTCTTCCCGGGCGCCCGTGACATCATTAATAATTCTTGATCGATCAAGAGACCAGTCGTGGCGACACAATCATCAATCGGAAAATGGCGTTGGAGGCGCAGTGGAGCGAAAGAAAGAAGACGCCAACATTCGGTGACGCTGCGATTGCCCCACTAGTTGATGGACGATGGCGATGCCACTCAGGTTTCGGTTTCCTTCCTGGTGGTGCCAGCGCTGCTTTACCAACTTTGTGTATGGCAGCCGTCAGCATTGTCCGAATTAAGCGGTGCGGAGCCGAATTCTTACGAATTACGAAGGTTTTTGTCCCATAGGTTAACATGCACTTTGGCCAGGACAATAGAACCGTCCGAATTATCCGAATTTCCGAATTAAGGGGTGTCGAATTAACAAGCTTTTACTGTACTGTGCTCCCTTATAGGTTGTAGAAATTAGTGCCTTTGCTAACGTGAAACCACTACCTCTATTTCCTGCCTGTGCAATGGCAGTCACGTGAGTGCTTAATGTACTGGAGTGATAAAAATGAATGTGAACAGTGTGAATATTAGTGTTTAGCTGTTCACATTTGTTTTTCATCACATTCTTACCTTGGTGGTGATAAAAAAAACGCAAGAGTCGCCCTTGAATGAATGATGGATGACTCTAAACACTGTTTCATACATCAGGTGCAACACTATGGAAACTAGTGAGACTTTTTGCAATAGATTCATTCGCACCACGAAAAGTTAAGTAATTTTACACCTGTAATGTGGTCTTTTATCGTTTTTTAGACTGAGTAATAGATGAAGATGTTTGTGCCTTAGAAATAAACAAACTCCGTTATTTATATGATTGTCAATAGTTGTTCTGAATCGCTTAGCGTCTATGTTTTTGTATATTGTGACTTCTCGTGATTAGCTCCGTAGCGCACAGCTGGCACCAATTGTGAAATCAATGTTCAGAAGGACAAAATCCAAGTGCGACACGCATGGACTTGCACATTTTGATGACTGAACTTCTTGCATAGCTTCCACAGCGTTGCACCTGATGTATGAAACGGAGTATAGTGTCTTTTTAATACCAGCCAGGTTACAAGTGCTGGTAAAGAAATGTGAATATATGAGCCTGTAGGCACCAACCTGTTTACATTTCTTCTTATAGCAGCAGTAGACTTCTAAGGGAGGCAGGGTACTGACCTGCACTATCTCCTGAAGCATCGGTTGTGCTGAAGGCTGCTGTTGTGACGAATTTTTCCAGCGACCAAGTAAGCGACCTCGGGCGAGGCGGAGTCGTCATAGGATGCGAGCACAGTCTCCACTGTCTTCTTCATGGTGTCCAGATGTGCCTTGCAAGTTGTCTGCACAGGCAGCAGGCGCTGGATGAAGCGGCTGCGCTGTTCGTGCTTTGCCTTCAGGTCCTCAAGATGGTTGTCACCAACCGCCCAGGGTCATCCACCTGCGCTGTCAAGAAGAACAATCATTGTCATCATTTCCAAGCACTGCTCCTCTCAATCGTGTGCAGCCTCGACTGCATTCTGTTATTAACCCTTTGACACGCTATACGCACAATGTGTACACACTTGTTTTTGCCATTTGCATCAACTAGGGGCTAAGAAAGGGCGAGATATATCGAGCTCTGATGAATTGAACCTCCTGCATAATAAACTTTTCTTTCATTTAATTTCATTTTGCAGTGTACTGTTGCATATGATAGCTTTTGCTGAAGGCACTACCACATTCGATGAGTTGTTAGATGTGCCACTTCCTGCGAGCCATGTGAAAAGTATAAATTATTTTTTGTTCAGAATGGACATAACAAAAAATGAACTTTGTACTATATTTCTAGCCTGGGATTTCATTTCATTTATGCCAAAACAGAGCATCAACGACTTCAGGACAAATAGATATTTAATAACCAATTTAATTAGGATTAGCTTACTATAACACACATAAATTAACATATTATGACACTATTTTTGTTGCAAAAGGACTATTGAGTGCCTTGAAATAACGTTGTATTGATGTGACACATTTACAGACAGTTTTTCATAGGCGGTTGTGGCGTTTGAAAGGGTTTGGCCAATGCACATGAATCACAGTGCTACAAAGAGGATTGTTTTTATTTTATTTACTTATTTATTTACAGGTTTCTGCAGGGCCTATACTTAGGCCCAAGCAGGAGGGGCAACAACAACAAAAAAGTACAATGTCACAGCACTTAATAGACAACTTATAGTGCACTTGCACAACAGTGTTACGGCACATAAAGAGTGATCAGAACACCCATGCGCAGGCAGAAGTCAACTAACTACATTACTCGGGCACTGCGAATACACACCATATGGAGTACATCATTCAGAACTAAACAAAAAAAGTTTCAAGCTGTTTTTCAATATCTTCGGACTGAAAAGCACTTATTGGCAAAGAGTTCAGTCAGCAATAGTCCTAGGAAAAAAACTATTTTTAAAAGCAGTGGTACGGGCAAAACTGGCGCCAATGAATATTTATGCTTATGTCTTGTTTTTCTAGAAGACAGAGGTTTCACACAGTTGGGCAGACTGTTGTAACTTACCGGAAAGAATTTTGTGTAGGAACGTTAACGATTATTTTCCTGCGAGTTTCCAGTGTTTGGATGTCGTTCAGTTGCATAAGTTGTGTTGGCGAATCATATCTTTTATATTTGCTAAATATAAATCTGACAGCCTTCCGTTGAACTTTTCAATCAAGGCAATATCTTTTTTACATTGAGGGTCCCAAACAACCGAGGCATATTCAAGTTTTGATCGAATGCAGGTGTTATACGCCAATAATCTGGTCTCCTTCGTGGAGGATTTAAGTTTCCTCTTAAGAAACCACAGTTTCCTAAGTGCAGCCGTGCATATGCTTGTAATGTGGTCTGACCACGTAAGTGACTTTGTCAAAGTGACTCCTAGATATTTGTATTGGTTTGATGAGGATGATCCATTTCACTGTGCTACAAAAAAAGAAGCAGCAATCAAATGAGTAAAACAATAAAAAGCACAGGTAGTGCAGGCTGCAGTGTTAAGTTGATAAAGGTGACCTGAACATCTACTGGACAGGTGCCGTATTATTAAATAGCTTAGTAGACACACCCAGCACTGGGTGTGTCCTCTCTTTTGCTCGTGTCTTTTTTTTTTTTTTTGCGTAATCATACTCAAGTAATGAAATACCAACTTGCCCAGAATGATGCTTTTAGTGAACAGCACCAGCTTTCTTGCAATCACATCACAGATCATCTTTTTCAGAATTGCACCCAAAAGATGAAGGCACTGTCTGCTCCATTATGTTAAAATTAATTTATTAGTTATACCGTCAACTGCAGAAGTCCAAACGCAGGAAGGCACACAAAAGATTACAAAGGCACACATATAAGTATATAATAACAAATAAAATAAGCATATTATAGCGACGGATTAAATAGAAATGAGCTTCGCACTACACATTAAACTAGGCTAACAATTGATGACACACAATGAGCAGGATAATGCCAGATGCACGGACATTATTACTCACTGTAGTCGTTACAAAGAAGTTTCCAGCCACGTCCGTTTTGACCTTCTGGAAGCGGCGAACTTTGTCTTTGGACTCCTTGAGCTCACTGAGCTCCGCAGCTATGTCATCTTCGATGGACGCTTGGGTGTCTTTCTCCTCCGGTTTCTTGAACATGGGGAAGGAGAACGCAGCACAGAAACAACAAAAGTCTTAGGCCTCGTATGTAACAAAGCACTGCACTTGACACCAACAACACCAGGGTGTCTACCAATTTAATTTTTAGAAATTCCCTGCATTTTCCAGGTTTTCCATGATGATTTTGAGTATATTCTATGACTGGTAAGCCTGCTTGAAAAACTGACTATCTGTGTACTGGAAATGAGTCCTCAAGTGGTTAAAAAAAAAAAGAACGAAAGAGAGACGGGGCAGAATTAAGGACATCTGCCACTGAATGAGCTTGACCTGGCTCGGTGAGCCTCTGCTCATAGTGCGTTCGGCCAAACCAAAATGCCTTCGAGCCAAGCCAAGGTCATGGCCATGACAAACAAGCACAATTTATTGGCGTGGGTAACATCATGCTTGGGAATTGAGATATGCTGTGTGATCTGTAGAAGCAACAGCACCCACTTTCCTTTTTTTTTAATTTTTTCTTAGCTGTGTACTGTTTGCTGCAGAAAAAGGAGTGTCATTATAAGCTTTATTCAAGGGTAAAGATTGTTTTTGTGATGGTCGTGTAGACAGCCGTCAGCAGTCAGTTTCCATGACCAAGCCAGGTATTTTAGAAAATCCTATGACAATTCCCTCACTTATTTCCAGACATGCCCAAATTCCCTGACAATTCCAGGTTGCTGACACCCTGAACACCGTAACAGACAGACTGGCAAGAAGCAGCACATTACGGTAACGCCATTACTTAAAGAAAGAGAATTATTCCAGGAACTCATTTTGTAGGGCACAGCCAAGCAAAGGTGCTCTAGTTGTAGTTTTAAATTGTAGTAGTATGGAGTGACGGGACATGAACGTTTACTAAAACAACTAGTTGCCAGCGGGATATGAAATCGCAACCTCCGCATTGTGTGCACCACATATTACCGATTGTGATACGGTGGCGGCTATTCTCCTGTCCACATTCTGTGGCATTTATGCATGTGTAATCCAAAACACTGCTCAGTGATATTCGTAATCAACCTTTAAGCCCAAATGTTATGGGTCTACATAGACATTAAATAGACACAACGCTTCAACACATGATTGGAGGACTCTTGCTAAGCATGGCTGTTGTTGATTTCGCTAGCCTGCACAAAAAATGTCAAGCTGAAACTTTGGATATGTGCCAGTTATGATGTCCCTTTCCAAACCTGTGAAATTCAGGAATGCCCCCTTCGTGTAATAAAGAAGTTGACTTGAATGACTCTTCTTGCATCTACAAAGGAAAGACAAGTGCTGCCGAATGCCAGAAGTGGTATATTAAATTATCGTCTCACATTCCTTGGAAGAAGAAAAGAAAGACAATAAATGACACTAGTTAGCACTTTTAAAACCATTTATGTTTACAACAGCAAAAATTAGCAATGATAAGGTATTAAAGTCATGTGAGGCGGATAAATACGTCAAATTAGCTTCCAGTTTAAGCATAAATTGTTTTGTTGATGTCATTTCATAAATTAGTGGCACCATTTGTTGCGTGAGCTTGGGACACGACAATTGTTGCCGTTTGGTTTATTCATTGCAGATGTACAAAGCCGCAGACATCGTTTCTTTTTTTTTTTTTTCCTCCACCATTTTCTGGCAATTCTTTCGCAAAAAATTGGGGAGCTAAAGCCACGGGGGCCGAATACTAGGTAAAAATTGCAAAAGGAAATGGCAAGGACCTCTGGCAGCACTGTTCTGAGCTTTTTTTTAGAACTTAACAGCGTACTTGTCATTATCATATAATATCGTTACTGTAATAAAAGACCCTAGAAGTTTTGCAGGAATGGTCGGAAGCGACCTGATGAATGCGCCACGTTTCAACTACAGCTTGCATTTTTATCGACTTTCTCCTTAGTTAATTAAGCACCTCCATTCAGTGCAAATACTAAAGCGAAATATCTGCTACATTATTACGTGATATGAATATTTATCAATAAGAAATATTGGGGTCGTGAAGCAATGAACCACTGAAGCCGCGCGGTAGAATCACGAAGTATGATCATATGTATGATTGAAATCAATCATAATTTAAAGTAAGAAACAAATTGTGAGCTGTGCCAAAACTACTATATGATTACGAGGCACGCCGTAGGGGAGGATCACGAATTAATTTTCACCAGCTGGGGTTCTTGAACGTACGCCCAAACCTAAGTAAGTGTCAGCATTCTGGCCTCATCGATATGCGGCCACTGTTGTTGCGAATCGAGCCTGCATCCTCGATATCATCAGCGCGAAAACTCAGCCGCTATGCCACCACAGCCGGTACGATTGCAAGTAAGGTGAAAATGCGCTCAACTTTTCACCGAGATCAATTTGAATATTCGGAAACGCGACGCTTGAAAGTGGTCGCGAGAAAATCTGTTCGCACACACGTCTGCGTTCTGTTTGTCGTCTGCTAGAAACTAATGATGCCCAGTCCATTAAATAAACGTTCAATCGAAGGCAGCGCGTCGAAGTAAACGAAACTGCGAATACTAACTTCAGGGCCCCAGATTTTGTCGGCGTATTCGTTGAGCAACTCGTAGCAGTCCTTCGCGGCCTGGAACTCGCTTCGCTCGTAGGTGACCAGAAAACCCGTCATGTCGGTTTCCAGGGTGCCCACTTTGCGCTTTTTGGCGAATGACTTGTAGTAATTCTTCTTCCGTTTCTTGCCATCACCGCTGCTCATGACTGATTTCAAACTTGGAAGTTTCTAAGCGCGAGATGACAATGAAGGGCGAAGAAAGGCCGACTCTTTTGGAGGATTTGTGTTACCGAGAAATGTGTTTGCTGACAAAGTCACGCACACACGATCGAACTGTTCAACTAATGTTAATAAATTGGTGTAGTTTAGTGCAGGTTAGCGAGGAATCCACTAAAAATCTTGTCTAGGCCGCCTAACCACGCTTACTTGCCGCGAATGCGATGGAGCAGACAACACAGCTTGGCTTGGATTTTATCGTGTGGATTAAATGTTTGTGGTTTAGCCACCGGTCTACGGGCCAACTTTGGCCATACCGAGACAATCCACAAGCCTCATTCTTTTTTGTCGAAACGAGGCAATCGTGCATGTGTATTCCATTCAGTCAGTCAGATTTGTCAATTTGCCAAATGTCAGCTTCCCTGGTGCGGAGGGCTCTAAACTTGTTCAATGATTTGGAAGAAGGTAACGTGCTGCAATTGACTGATATGTTATGAAGTTTGTGGCACGGGATGTAGGACAATGCCAGTGCTTTGAACTTGTCGCGATTTCTGCGAGTGTACTAGAAGTACACAGTATGAAACTTTTATCAAGCCACAGTGTCCAGATTTTAAGTACGGCGTTGCTGTTAACGTACTCATTTAACGTACCCAGGCAGCCTTGATCGTCAAAGTTAAGCGGCGTTATGCATGTAAGACATCTGCTAGGAGCTTAAGGCCAGCGGGTAGTTGAGACGGTGGTAACTCTTGTAAGCACGCGTGTTTTGAACGAACTGTTTTGTCATTTATTTGAAGCCGAACTTGTTTGAATGCAGTTCGCGAGAACCAGAAATCGAAGAAGAAATGCAGGGAAAGACGCCCACAGGCGGGATCAACTCTTCACGGCACGAAAAAACAACCCCTGAAACGTCAAGGCGCGGTGCGCCGGAAAGCATTGCCCAGTGAAGAAAAGCGGACCCGAGCGATCATCGGTAATTTTATTTTATTCTTTCCGATGTGTTGCACTCTTGTACACCTTAAGGAAAAAGGTTAACTGATTACGATAGCCTCCTTCAAAAATCTGATTGATTACAGTTGCCAATAACTGCCCAAGAAACTTATCATATGAAATATTGAAAAGTAATCGATTAGTACTACTTCTAACATTTATTAATGTACAAATAGCACATTTAAGAGACTGAGCTCGTCTGGCTACTTTTCACAGCATCCTCTGCGGCCCTTCACACCTCGTTTAACTTCAGCAACAATTGCTCTTTAAAAAATTCTTCAATTATCATCAACTCGTTTGCCGTTGTAAACATTGGCTGTGACACCGAAAACTCGCCAAGTGAGCATGCTAGAGGGAAGGTCGGTGTTGAGCAAACGAACACCTTATGCACAAGGTTGTGGTTACATTGCTGTGATGCCTGCGTCTCGGTCCTTTATCAGATGAAGTACTTTACAGTTGCTGTAGGGCTTGGAAGCTGTCACTAGGACCTAAGGAAATGTGAAGTGGCCATCACTGTTGAACCAAATCTGCGCTGGTTCAGCTGGTCGAGTACAACTTTAGAAGGCAGTGGCATTTCCTTCTCAAAGGCGGATGAACGCAAGCCTGTACCAACGGGCGCGCACTCGGGACTGACGTCATGAGCGGGACGGCCGGGGGCTCCGCCTTCTGAGAACATCGGCGTGTGCATGAGCAGGACTATTTCTTTAGTCGCGGAGGCGATCGGCTGCCGCGCTTCGGTCGTCTGGGTGGTGCCTCTCCTGCCTTCTTAAGTTGTATCCGACTATAGTGAAGCATTAATATTAGAATCGAAACAAGTACAGACTGCCTGGGCTTGCCTGTCGAAACGGGCGCAATAACGAGGCCGGACAGCCTGTACATTACGCGTAATGCGATGGTCGTATTGTAAAAATTGTGTGTGCTGCACGTGGTTGTATAGCATTTAACGTCTTCAGTAAAGCTTGACTTTACATAGGGACGTGTGGTGCAAAGTATTTGAAAGCAGCATAGCGCAGCTAAAATTGAAAACAGTACATGAAACATGCAATGCCATGTCTATTCTACATTTTGTTTGTCCCGCTGGTTTTCATGTATTTTTGTTTTTATTGTGTGCAGAGGAACTAAAGCAGGTGCAAGAGGCAGACCACACAGAGGAAAATGTCAAGGCTCTCAAGAAGCTGTCACAGACCTGTAGTAGGGTTATCAACAAGGTATTGCACAACGCCATGCCCTTTTATGCTTTCGTTCTGTGCCCTCCTAAGCATAAGATTCCTGAAGTTACTGTAAATAAGCCGATGTAGAGTGCAGCTTAGTTTTAACCTTATAAAGCTTATGTGAGACTCTTTGCAAACAGAATCAATTTTTTGTGAATAGTGAGCCTGACCGTCACAAAACTGTAGAACACCTGTAGAATGAAAACAAATTTTACCCTTATTTTGATCACATAGACTGTAGGTGCAAAAGAGATTAAGTAAGAACTTTATTAGTTTAGTAACTGGTTTCTTTACTGAACTATCCGCTACTAAAATATCTCCAGCTGCCAAGAATGCAATCTGGGCTATGTTTTAATTTATCTACTGTAAGCAAGCATAATTCAGGCATTGTACTCAGTGTATCAATATACTAGGCACTATGGGTTCTGAATATTGGAACCTGTACCAGTGTAGTCATTGATGAATAAAGGTAGTTGTCACGAGGCGATGTTTTTTAAATCTCTAGTTACGTTGGCACAATTTTTTTTTTTTTTGCCATTTCTTATTGCACAAAAGGGGTTGGTGATTACTATTGCACCTGCGCATGATAAAGTGAAAATGTGCATTTAGTGGTTATCGATCCTCTATTTTAAAGCTGTTAGTATGATGGTAGGGTAGTAGCCAAGCTCATAGACACATGTAGCATGGAATGGAATGTATGACGAATGCTTGCTATTAGTCAGTTTTATCTTTGAGCTGTGTTTTACAGCAATCGTAACACTATTGCGTAAGCTTTTCCCACGCTTCGATCTTCCAAGTCAAGTCTTTTTTTAGGATCACTACCATAGCATCAATCAGCCTACCTGCATGAATTTGGAAGAGCTGTTCATGAGTGCGCTCAACTCTGCTTCACCTTGTTTCAGGCTGGCTTGCATTCCATGATGCAGAAGGCAAATGCCGATGTGCCAATGCAAGATGACGACAGACCTACTGCTTTCACCGATGAAGACTTTCGTCGTTTTGAGGAAGAATACCACATATCTTAACAGAGTTGTCATTAAATGTTTTTGTTTATGTGGGTTGCAGTGTCCATTAAAAAGTGCCTGTCATATTTAGAGTAATGAACATTTCGTATAGCAATTACAGTTCATTTTCATTGTAATATCGTTAAGTCCACTGTTTCAATATTCCCAAAGCCTTTTCATTGTTACACGGAAGAGCGATTATTCACACTGCTGTCAGGCATGCAGATTTAGTTACGTTGAGCACAAGTGCACTTCTCATTCACTAGCTGTCAGAGAGAGAGGAAAACGTTTATTAGGTAGCCAGTAAGTGAATGTGGGAGGGTCCTTTATTCCAGGAACCCTCTGTCAGACAAAAAAAAAAAATGCTTCCCAGAGAGTGCATTCGTTGAAATCCCATTGCAAGATGTGCGGCCCACCAACCACAATGCTTGGAAACGCAGGATTGCTTGCCTCTTTCACATAAGCATGTCTGCACTATTTGCAATGGATACATATTTTTGTGTGTGTGAGAATGAGCCAGTGATACCAAACCCAGTCTTCCAGTCGCCGATGATGGGCCATACTCGGCAATTTTCTATTTTTTCTAGTGGAAGCTGTTCACGTGATTTTGCAAATGGTGCCAAAATTAAGAAGTATATAACGTGCTGGCTGATAGAAAAATGTGTCAAGTCAAATGATACTTTACTGTGTAGGAGTGCACCTCCAAGGTTACACTTGCTGTGGTGAAGTGTATTAGTAGCAGTATTGTTAGGCTGCGTGACTGCATATTAGTATTTCTATTCCAGGAAGCCATGCATCTTTTCTATCCGTGCATCTTTTCTATCATGTATGCCATATGCCTCACCAGAGGAAGGAAAAGGGAAACTGGTAGTACTTTGTATGTATGAAACTTTTTTTTTTCTGGTGCTGGTGAGGATGAGCGGACACCAGTTGTATGCGAGTACAGAGCCTGTGGAGGTGAGTGAGAATCTGCTGACTGGAATAGACGAGACGCCTGTTCAATATTGCTTTAGTAACATTTCTTGTTTGATGCCTTCTCATCGATCGAAGTTACCAAGGTGTACAGGCTTGTAGATACATGAAAGAGCACACATTGCGACGCTTCACAACTTTATTTTGTCTTCTGAAAGAGGAAGCATCGATGTTAGCACGGCTGCTCTGGCAACAATCTTTTGTCCACACACTGCATACACATTTGCACAGCACATACCAATATGAAAAATGACAAGCGAGTAACCACAAAGTCGGTGCCACAAACAGCAAAGCGTTCACATGGAGAATGTGGGCAGCTTGCTGCTTCCAACGGAACTGCCCGGCTGATCGTCGTCTTGCTGTCCCGAACACTGAAAATGGAGTAACCAGTTCGCTGAGTTACAAATGCCACAGAAAAAGGCTACGAAGTTATTCTGACCACTTCAACATTTTTAAAGAGACCATTAGCACGTTTGCCGGTGTGCTACATTAGCACACCGGCAAACGTAAAATTGGTTTTGCAAATACCGGTAGTCGAAACACTGTTGGCACCGCTTTTAGCACGGGTAGCATGCTGCAACTCATATTGGGCACGTCTGTACATCACAGGTAAACACAAATGAAATCCCACGCAATCCAACAACTACAGGAATGCCCAGTACTACAAAAAAACAACAGCTGTCTCACCTTTTGAATATACTTGGGGTCTGTGGCTATGTCCTGATCCATCTGCTTCAATTTATCGTTGAGCTGAATAAACTTTCTCATCTGAAAAAAAGTCGAGATCAGCAAGAAATGAGAAAGACAAGACCTCTTCCACTTCGTCTTTGTCAAGGTGCAAGGATACAAGCTAGCCCTGTTCTCTGTATTCCTCTGCACTGCAAGAACATGTTGGTGCAATATCATGGAACATTTGCCAGTGCAACGCATGTTCCATAATCACATTGCTAGCACCACTTCACACCATTATGTCAGCATCTCTCCGAAAGTGAACATTAAGAAGCAGTAACCCAGTGCACATGTAACCGAGCGAAGCTGATAGTAGGCTATCGCAAATGTTTTGGCAACATGGCCGGCAGCAACAGCATCATTATTCACACTTGTCACATGGTTGGGACGGTGAAGAATGCTGCAGCAAGACTGGGAAATATGGAGCTCTTTATTTGGGCGAACTTATGACTAAAAAATGAAAATTCAAAATACAAGTGATACACGCTGCACACTGATAGCAGCGAGAACAGTCGTCAGCCATCGAGTAATCTGATCATCGGTGGAATGCGTCGCCTTTTATACATCAGTCATCGAACCTTCTAGCATTATTGCTAGTGCTCGTGTAAGCTCTCGAATAAACTTGGCTATTTGCGTCCGGCGCGTAATCTAAACAGAATGATCTCAAACAATAGTGAAGCTTCTCAGACATTATGGCGCGGTCTGCGTCAAATGTTGCTAACAGTCTGTGGGTTAAACCCGAATACATCAAAACAAAGCAATAAACACGCGTGGCAGAATATGGCTAGTAATATTAACGATGGTACTACCGATTGCACTATTGATAGTTTCAAAAGAACTATCGATGCTATCAATAGTCAATTTACCGATAGTTCTGCATCACTACTTTAGAGTCCATTACCTAGTGTTTTTAATGAAAACTATTGGTGTATTTTGAATTAAGTTTGTAATACAACAAATTACAAAATGGTGCGATGCAATTTGTTATGCACACGCTGCTTACCTCCTCCTCGAGCCTCTTGAACATAAGTGGTGTGTTGTACTTCTCTGGGTTGTCCACAAACACCACCATGCCATCTTTCTGATTAATTGATGCAAATATTTCCTCGTCTTCAATCTAAACAGATGCGAATAACAGGATGTTAGTCTGAAGGTGGCAGCACAACCATGTTTCAGCTACACATGCTTGAAAGTCTCTCCCAACTACCAAATGAACTGCTCTAATCACAAAATGCATAATACACCTAACATGTCATGTTTGATACATTAAATTTCATCCTTCAAAAAGCTTATTTAGGCACGGGGATTATAACACATAAGTCACAAATCTTTTTAGATGATGGAGCAATGCTATAGTAGTGAATAGCTCAGTAAACCAATCACAAATGAATTGGTTGCAATGTTAATGAATTTCTAACTAAACAAACATACTTTTCCGTCCAGGTGTACTTTTTATGATCAGAAATAAAGATAAGAAATCGTTTTAATTTTCCTTGATGTGGAATGGCTTTCCGCAGTTATACATAAACTCAATGCTTAAGCCGGAAACAAGTTCAGTGATTTTCCTGACTACAAGTTAAAGGCAGACCAAAGGAAAAGGCAACCTTTAAACACAATTATTTCATAACTATTTTCATTACCTTCAAGTTGATTATTAGAAGGAAAAATGGTGGTCAGTTTCATTTTTTGGATTTTTGCACCAAAACCTCAGCTCCTGCTGGTCAGTGCACTGTCATATATTTCAAATTTTTTTATTTGGGCCACACTGGCTCAATGACCACAACAAAACTTTCCATTATTTCGAGACAAACACCAGAAAAAGAACAATTAAGAAAAAAAAAAAGGTTGCAGACATGAGGTATGAAATGGTGTCGTCCAATAAGCAGCATCACAAGGAAAAACAATTTTCCTGCTGTAATATTTTTATATCAACTCACGCAGGAAAGAACTGCTGCATATTTACAAAACTAACCAGTGACCAATAGACAGAAAAAAATAATGTGTCAATCTCAAGAATGTGCTAAGCACAGAAGCTGCGCTTCTGGAATAATTTTTACAGATAAGAAAGAATACGTGCCATGTTCAGTATGTGCCTTTCTGCGTCCCCAGTTCCTGACAGTTGCACTCTGCTTGCCATGTCTGTCAAAGACAGCGTCAGAAATGTCTGCAAAAAAGAAAAAAAAAATGTTGACACAAAAGCGTATGAAATGTTCTGCATATTCCAAGTGTGGCCACTAGGACTGTTTGTGGAAAGCCAGCATCTGTTGCATGTCTAGGAAGGCTTTTGTTCAGCAAAGCTTACCTGCCGACCAACCATACCATTCGAAGCTGAGATCACAATAATGACACTCATAACTGAGCTGCAGTACTTTCGGAAATTATGTGGACTACTGCATCGTAGATTACAGCCATTACAACAGCACATATAAAACCAAAGGTGATTACATATCATAAAGCAATAAAACATCTATGGTAATCAAGTGACAATCTTATCACTGACTGTCAGATTTTAAATTTTACAACCGCAACAATAATCTGCTCAGGACCACCTTTGCATAAATGTACATGTTAATTAAATCCACAAACAACAAAGCTTAACAACAATTTCGTGCGTGTCTAGAATTTGACAACGAAAAAAGTTACCTTGGTCAACCTCTGAATGTTTTTCTTGTAAAGTGAAGCCAGGCACTGCTTTGTCAGACCTGTGTTGTTATCCTGGCGGAAAACGTGAAAACTTAAGTAAATAAAAAATAAGAGCCTATACACACTCTGATGTCTAAGCAATGAAATACAGTCGATAATAATTGTTGGAGTTTAATGTCCCAAAACCAAGATTTGATTATGCGAGACGCTGTAGTGGAGGGCTCTGGAAATTTTGACCAGCGTGCACCTAAATCTAAGCACACGGGGAAATACAGTCAAATCCTGATATAACAAGTGCAGATATAACAAAGTAAATGAAGGATACTCTTGTCATTAATACAGTGTCATGAATATTCGTTTATAACGAATTTCCAGACATAAAGAAACAGTTTCGGCAGAAATGAGACTTTGTTGTAATGAGGTTTGACTTTATGTGCAATTTAATGAATGGTCACTGAAATAGCAAAAAATCTAATGCATAAAGACACAATATAATAATGAATAGACCTTAAAAAAACGTTGTTTTTGCTTAACAGTCACTCATGACTCTTAGCGCACAACAGTGGCACACTACTGAAACATTCAGCTACTAGGTTCCATGATGCTGTATTCCACCAGATCTGTGTTCTGACTAGGCCACATTACTTACAAATTTCTGCAATAACACTGTGGCAAGTTTTGGCATAACACAATTTTCACAGCGCGCATAGTACAAAATAAACTGTTTACAGCTGCATTAGCTTTGCTAAATACCACCACGAGCAACTTTTGTGGATTCAGTAGGTCCTCTTACCCGAGAAAAAGTCTCGGCATGCTTGGTGAGGACAGCCCTGACTTCATCCGGGTTATTGGAAGTGTAAGCTGAAGCGAGGTCCAGGTAAGGTTGGCTCAATGGCTGAAACAAAAGAAAGAGCCGTGTACAATACTGTACTGTTCACAGTACAACCTCTGCTGCTTGAGCTTTCTGCTCACATCCTTGAAACAAGCAAGTTCTAGCATTTAGCAAGGGACAGTGAGCCTCATTTCAACAGTGAAATTGTCAGCCACTTCCTGAGACAGGTCCACTTTCTTTTACCACATACACATTTAAAGGTAGACATGGATTGCTGAAATAGTAGAGCTGTGCGAATAGCAAAATTTTGGGTGCAAAGCGATTTCGAATAATAAAGATTGAGTGCGAATCGAATTGAATAATTTTAGAATAATTTTCGAATATTTCTCAAACATTTTTCAAATAATTCGAAGTGAAATCACAGAAAAAGTTGCAGAGAATCCCTAAGAATGTTCTTGTGAGATGGCAACATGAAAGTGTTTCTTTTCGCTAGGTTGATGAAGCGCTGATGGGGCCATATTTCACAGTTGTCTTTCTTATCAAGAATGAGGCAATGTAGAGGCCGAACTGTATTGGTGCAACCAAAGTGTTGCCGACAACACTTTACACGTGATAGGCAGAGATGCCATTTCCTCAGCCTCTCCTCCTCTTTCAACTTCTATGGAAGGCCAACTGATGTGGCGGACAAGCGTGTGCTCCCTTCAAGTCCGGAGTTCCAAATCTGCCTCGTAGACGTCGATATATAAGAACATCTGAAATTTTGGATGCTAAAAAGCTTCGGCGTCCGATTTTTCGGACTTCCTGCCCAAAGTTCAGGTCCAAAACAGCATTAATTGAGCCCCCAACTCTGCCACATCTTTCATCTCCATATTGGAACCAGCATTTTCTTGAGTTAATACATTTGCGACCGTAGAGGAGCTTGAGAGGCAGCTTTGCCGCAATACGGGGGTGTGATGAGGTGAAGCATATTGAAAATCTAGGGACCACTTCCAAACGGACGTTGACTGTCTCTCGCCCGAATTCGACCGTAACGGAACTTGAAAGGCAGCTTTGCCGCAATACGGGGTTGTGATGAGGTGAAGCATATTGAAAATCTAGGGACCACTTTCAATTGGACTTTGTCTCTTGGTCAAATTCGACCGTAACAGAGATTGAAAGGCAGCTTTGCCGCAATACAAGAGTGTAATGAGGCGAAGCATATTGAAAATCTGAAGGGGTCGCTTTCAACCGGACGTTGACTGCATTTGTCTTTGGGAAGTTCGAATAGTTTGAATAGCAAAATTTCAGTGCGAATCGCATCGAATAGCAAACACTATTCGAAAAATATACGAAATTTCGAATATTCGCACACCCCTATGAAATAGTGTTCCAGAAACCTTACAGTGCTTCTTTCGTGTCAAGAAAATGCTTAGTTTGAAAGATAGTCATCATTTAGTACTCCACATACCATTAGTGCAATTCAAGCGCTAAATGTACGTTGCATTCAGTGAAACATGTCGGCATTTATGCATGTGACATGTTACGTTCCATCACTATCACTGCTGCTTGCATAAGTTCCAGAATAAGCTCAACTGCTTCCATTGTGCGCACAACCTTATTGGAAAATTCTAAAATGGTCATGAAGGTTCCCATACACACTGCAAGACCTGCACCAAGTGACAACACTTATAGTTTTAGCCAGTGACACATGATCATAATGAATACAAACTCATGTATCAATATGATGTCAGACTATTTGTCTGGATAGGCTTATCACTAAAAAATGCCTATGGCATGCTGGTGATGAACCCCGTTGCATGCAGATTATGCAGAAAGAGAGTGCTTACCCTGATAAACCTGGTGACCACCTGAGAAGTGTATTTGGGCAAAGTGGGGACCTGTGTGAGTTTCACATCAATAAAACACAATCAAAATATTAGGGACCCTAAGCCTGCACCATGGCTAATATTGAAACATGCAGCCGAGGCACAAAATCGCAGTCATCATCATCATCACTTTAGGTGCATTGCAAGGCAAAAGCTTGTCCCAGTGTGGCTCAATTATACATGCGCCAAATTACACCCACGTCACAGCCGACAATATAAATAAATAATATCAGGATTCTCTGGATGTAACAGAAATAACTAAAAATACAAATCTTCAGGATTTTCAGACTGTAATAAAACAAAGTGTTTCTATTCATACAAGAAAAGGCAGGCTACAACAAAATTTAACTTTGGTTATAAATGAGTAGTAATACATACTACTACCAAACTAATTATGGTGATGCTGCAGGTTTTGTAATATAACAGTTTTAAATTTCACCATAGCAGATGACATGCATTGGGCAGTTGGTGGATGTGATGTAAATCCCACAAATTGCCTCCGAGATTTTTAATGCACTGTGGGCTCCACCAGATCTCGGAGGTCACCGTGACAAGCTGCGGTGGTTCTCAACATTCTAGGCACTAACTACATCACACTCTGCAAACAGTAATGGTACTGCATTTTTTTTCCAGGTGATCTAAAAAATGACAATTTTCGAAATTATACTGTTGAGTTGCAGTTCGACACCCATGTTAATGGTTTGCATTATTTTACACTCTTATATGTCTCAATAGAAACACAATGGAAACGAAAATCGGCAATCAGATAGCCCATCAGTAAATCCCAAGCAAATTTTAGCAGGCTTTTCATGAAGTATCGAATTCATCTTTCTGACATAAAACATTGCATGGAAAACTCTACGTATCTATTTTCACGTGGTCCAAAATTTCGTTGTAGGTAGCCCTTGATAAGTGAAGATTTAAAAAATACTATGCATCCGTCCTATTAGCGTATCTCTCGCCTAAGCAGTTCACCATCCATAAGTCAAGGCGTGCACAATATAACACCACAATGTAACTTGCCTTTCCATACAGGATCAGTGCCAACAGAATGTATTTCTTGTACGCTTCGAGCATAATGTGACTGACTGCCATGCTGGTTGTGGTGATGGCCTGGAAATGGAAGTGTGGTCGCTCATGCTAGGCACAGATATCCTCTTTCCTCACAATCCACATAACCAACTACAGATTGCGTCGTGTATAAGCTTGTAATATCCATAGAAACAGAAAGGCTATGGAACAGTGAAATTGCAATCGAACTAAAAGAACACTCAACTACTGCACGTGCATTGTTCTAATGTTTTAATGTAAATGCAAACATTTAGAACCGTTACACCACGGTTGATTCATGTTTGCATAACAAGCTAGCGTAGGTCGGGAATGAGCATACACTTAAATGTTGTACATCATCGAATGCCCTATGGGGCACAAGCGTTTTTAAGCCATTCATCAAAATGGCCTTTTGTTTGTAGTTCTGACACCATGCAATCGTGGCGGATAAATTGAACTGAGCATTTCTTCCTTCAGCGCTAGTGTTACCCGCTTAACAAAAGGAACTGAAAACGGTGTCGCAAGACATCAAGCGTCAAGCAACATGTTACCTTCATAAAATGTAATAAGATGATACATATAAACTGGCTAGTGTTGTTATCTTATTACATTGATAATGTGCTGCATTAGATTTTCCATGCAGTATTTTCAATAAAATGGCACCAATAACTGCAGAAACAGATATGCTCATCTAAATTGCACAGACTAGACGACTAACTTACCACTTCAAAAAAGTAGAGAGCACGTTCGTAGTTCTTTAAGGCTGCATATATCATCCCACCGTAGTAGTAATACAGCAAGAAGTGCTTTGCATCGTACTGGTCATTCTGTAAATGGTTAATTTTGGATAAGTTACTGAAGCAAAGTAAAACACAGGCAGACAATACTGAGGATCGAAATTTATATTCGGTGAGCCCACCTCTCGACTGATGTCTGTTATGTCGACATCAAGGAACTGGAGAGCTGGCTTCAGGCACTTGGCAAGAAGGCAGAGCTGTTGAAAAAATACATATTTAATCAGATATCCACCTGTACGTACATAAAAACTCAACCGTGCACATCACAAGGTGCACTGCACATCATTTCATTTCAGTATCGGGTGTGTTTATATAACACTGCAAGGCAGGCACGTAGCCAGAAATTTTTTTCGGGGGGGGCCCGAGGCCTAATTGTTCGAAAGAAAGCCTTTCCATGGCAAAAAGAAGAAAAAGTTGCCCGGAAATATAGAAGGTTGGACGAATTTCGGGGGGGGCCAAGCCCCCCGGGCCCCCCCGTTGCCTACGTGCCTGCTGCAAGGTACAGGGTCGTCCACATCTCAGGTGAACACCCCATTAGCATTCAAGACCTCACAGAAGCTGATGTCTAATACATATTTAGGAAAATTATTGTAGCGTTTGTGGGCACCATGATTAGACGTCATATAACGTACATTTTCCTCATGAAGTAGAATAAACATTCTAGTTTTTAAGGGAAAAGCCTTAGATGCCTCATAAAACGTGAAAATTGACCGTCGGTGTTGGCGGCGTGAACAGAAGTGATGCAAAAAATTATAATCACGTGATGACATCACCACATGATGTCACAGATCGCCAAAATTTGTGACGCCATCATGATGTCACATGATCACATCACATGACATTGTTGCTTGGTCAAAGGTGGGCCGATCACTGAGGCAGTGCAAAACCAGGTGAGGTGCAGAAAGCTTTCGGAGGGGGGAAGGAGACAACAGAACTGACAGCTGGGCTAGTTGGTCTTGATTCATAATGTATTGAATGTACAGCGCAAAATACAGGACGAAAGACGAGGAAGCACACATGGACAGCACTGACTCTCAACTGAAGGTTTATTGCACACGATACAGACATGAACGTGTACCCGCACGCGCAAAGAAAGTTGATTATGAGCAAAAGAAAAGAACACAAGAAGTACAACAATCTATTTACTGTCTGTGCGTGATATTCAGGAATTCTGGAAAGGATCAATACATCGACTGAGAAGATAGAGAAGATGATGGCTCTCGCCTTCGAGTCACCTTGGGCAAACGCATAACGGACCCTGTGAATATTTGAATGCTAGTGAGGTGCTCACCTGAGATGTGATCGACCCTGTACAAGTCAGTAGAAACTTTCGACAACTGTATATTTCCCATACTTCCCGACAGTGACGCACACTACTCCAACACACCGTGATTGTATTCATCTCGAATTTCCCGCCTTAACGTATGTTCACCTATTATAAAAATAAAGAATTCTAACAACGTGTTCATAAGTTTATCAGCAAACTAGGCAGCACAGAGGGTTACACAGATGTGAAACAAATTGTTATACAGACGTTTTTTTTTTCATTTTTCGCTTTTTAGTTCTTCACTCAGTACGTTATGGTAATATTGTCGCTTGCCTGGCATAGGTCAGCATGGATTGATGTCAGCTGTGACGGCAGCAATTGGATCTTAGTGATGGCACAGGCGAGGAGCTGGATTCCACGCATTGGCTGCACATGGATTGAGGCAGATTCATTTGACACTCTTTGACAAAACGCGACGCAAGCGTACGTGCTTACCTGTTGCCTTTCGACGAGGGACTGCGTAAGGAGATGACAAAGCTCCGCAACTGAAACCAAATTTCAACGGTGAGTGTGACGTTCCCGCTAATCTACGAGGCGCATACGCGAGTCAAGCGAACTCACATGTGTCCGTCGCGCACCGGACTTGTTCACCGTTACAACCTAGAATGAACTCCTGAACTTGCGCATAGAGCACCTCAAAGTCAGCGGCGTTGATTACACTGAACTTGACACAGCTGCGAGAGAGCAATGTTATCCTCACTAGGCGATTTCTTGGATAAATAGCAACGCTCTTTTACTTACAGAATTGCCAGAACTCCCAACGAGTGCTTCTGAAGATCTAACGTCGCTAAGACGTCTTCCAAGTGGGACGCGTTTCGCACTAGCATATCGCTGCTCTTGCTTATAAATGTATACAGTTGGGAGAAGCTCCCTGAAATAAAGATTGACATAAATGCATTAGGACATCGTCAGCAAGCACTTCGCCAGGAAACGAAAGATTCGCAAAGCTCTGACTGCAGTCAAAAGACGCAGCGGACTTACCGCTAGATGACATATTTTGGACGTTCACCACAAACTGCTCAAGAGGCGTAGTCATTTTGAAGCGATTTTCAGTGCGTTGCTGGATGAAATTCAAGCACCAGCATCAACAAAGCCCGATGCGGGACAACAACAAGACCCTCCACATAAGTTCACAATCCATTCACATGCAGCAGTTCATGACAACTATGGAGAGCTAGATGGATAAGCAAGAAGGCAAATACAGCACCGCATTTATTAAAAATGTAGACAAATGATACGTCTCCTGCTTCCGAAGCAACGTCAGCGAGCGCCTTTACCAACTGTGGTGGCGAAACGACTTACTACTATAAAACGTAGCCTCCGAGATTGTACATCGGCACGTTTTTGCTCAAACCCGGCGTGCGATCGCAATGGCTATGCATAAAAAAGTTGAAACAGAACCGGTGCAGTGTTACGTTGCGGTCGTAAGTGTTCTCTGGTGTCTTTTTCAGGGGAGATGTGCTAGCACAGGATTCATCAACAAAAATGAACAGGTCATGGTACCTTGTCATGATGATGATAACATATTGATTACACTTTCGTTTCGGCAATACTGGAGTTGTAAGAAAAAGCGCCTTTATCCGGTGATCGTCGACAATTCTGAAAGAGCTAAGGCTGCACGCACCTCGCTAATGTCAATGTTATCACATGTGCTGTGTGGAGTTAGATGTTTTCAAAACAGCGACTATGCATTCTTGCATAAAGAAGAGTTGAACTAATTAGGCGTCTACTGAAATGACGTTGTTTCTTTTTCAAGCGGTATATGTAGAGAATTGTTTTTTGGCCATTGCATCAGTGCCGACTATTCGAAAAAATGGAGTGAATCGAATAAAACGCGATTAGAAATTTTCGAGCATCGAGAATGCCAGAACCAGTTCAATTAGGTCGTGGCCAGCAGAGTTCTTCAGAGTTCTTCGTATGATTGAAGAACTCTGATGGCTAGGACAAGCCGGGCGAGCAGCGGACGGCCATTGCAGCTCTCGAACGCGGAATCCACCTTTCATATTTTCGCCTTCCCAATATTTATTGAATTCAATTAACGTTTAAAACGGCGCTCATACGAGCCCGAATTACCGCCCTTGTGAAGTGCATCTCAAGTTTTGCTATGTTTTCGTCAGCTATTGTCATGCCTGTGTTCTGCTCTCTCGTCCGTTGTTTATGCGCTGTTTTTGCGATCATAAACCAACCAGCCCGAATTACCGCCCTTGTAAACATATGCTATCTTTCATTTTCCTCTGCTGCCCTCTGCCGTTTTGACAGTGGGGTGGATCCTTGCGGGGTGCGCCGGGATGCGCATTACAAAGGCGAGCGAATAAACCCCCCCACAATGCACCGCGCCACGGCGCTCTCTGGGACGATCGTCTCTCTGGGGCTATGCATTTTGGCCGGTCAAATTGTGTCAGGCGGCTGCCAGTCCCCGTGTTTTCGTATCAGCGGAAACATAGCGACCGCGCCTGTGCCTGGCTCTCCAACGCCTTACGAATGAATCGGATACTCGTGAACAAAGGGCTTCGAGAGACGCTGTGCGCACACTTCTCTGCCGAAAGCCGTCTCGTCCAGGATGCATTGAAGCGGACACACACAGCCTGCAGCGAAGAACAACGCGACGGACATTGCTCTACTCCACTTGGTAAGTTTTTGTTGCTGCTCAGCATGGATCATATTAAAAAGCGCGTTTCTGATACTGTCAGTCTATCTAAGGCTACGAACGTTGCTCGGGCAGCAAGCGCAGCTTCCACTAGCTAGTGGCGATGCAAGCGTGCGACCATAAAAGCCTGCGCGCAAACTTTATCGTGCTGCCGCTTCCAAACTTGCGAAGCTAAAAGATAAAAGAAAAGCACGCAGCCCTAAAGCACTGCCTTTAGTGGAATAAATTTAAGAGGAGGAAATTGAACTTAAAATAGGGAGCTCTTCGAGTATATGCTTTTTTTTTTCATGGCTTCACCGCAATACGGCTCTGTGTTCCAGTGAAGGCAAGGGAGACTCGCACTTATCCGCACTCGTTTGTGGCTTCAGCTTTCTTTCCTCCCGCTGTATATTGTGTGATCTGGCAGTATTGTGCAACCCTACTCCATGAAATTGTCGAGTGCACTCTATACGGCTCTACTCTCCATGATGTCTACACTTTAACGCTTCATCACAGTAAAAATATATATTAGAGGGAGGCTTACTAAAATCACGTCCGCCACTGTAGTGATCACTGTACCCATGCAGAAAAAAAAGAACAAAACAAGGGATAACAATTTATTAACAAGAAAAGTGTCCCATGAAGTAAGAACAAGCAAAAGAGGTTTTTGGTTTATTGGTATATCACAAGCATAAACATGTTTTATATATATACACACACACAGACATTAATGTTTATTGAAGCAAGGTAAATAACTTGTAAATGTGTGCAGAGCAAAGATGACAGAAAATTCTGTAGTGCTTTGAAGTTCAGAAGACAACTGGAAATGTGCAACCGCACTCTGGCAAAGTGATAACTAGGGATGTGCAAATATTCAAGTTTCGAATTCAAATAGAATAATTCGTTTTGACTTTTGAATAGCTAGTATTTGAAGTTTTGAATAATTCAACACGACGAATATCAAAGACGCGACAAAGGCCAATAGTGCAATTTGATTAGGGTGGGATGGCAAAACCTAACGCTAAAGTCGCTAAACTTCATTAAATTTTCACCTTTCGTTAAAACTTTCATCGATATGCTGGTTCAAAAGTGAGTGCATGTTCATTTTAAAAAAGATTATGTTGTTTCCACGCCTCATGGCTAATGGCCAGGGAACATTCTGTGAGACTCGAACTGCTGGCAACCAAAAATAACCAGCACACTGAACTCAGGTCTTATAGGCAAGAGGTTCACAAATACTTCAATGAGCCCCTAATCACAAGAAAGGATGATCCTTTAACATACTGCAAAGAGCACGGAGCTGCACTTTATCGAGGTATCGCCATAATCGCTTTGTGATACCTTCCCACCCCTGCTACTGAGGTACCCAGTGAACAGCGAAAAGTTTTAGTTGATTACCCAGTGAACTGCAGGAAACACCTTAACATCGCGGCAAGAGAGCCTGAAGCCAGGTCATGTGAAACTGCTTGTGTCATGACAATTCATAGTCTTTCGGTAGTAGTCACGCACCGCGTTATGTCTTCGAAGACATGAGCAGATTTTATTTCTTTGTTCTTTCTTTCAATTTCAAATAAAACTTTCTGTATTCGATATCTATATTTGACATTTTCGGCCACTATTGGGCACTATTCGATTCAAGATGAAATTCACTATTTGCACACCCCTACTGATAACAAAAGACCTCAGAGAAACTCGCCATCAAGACAAAGGAAGCAGAAAGGTGTTCTATTTGACATGATTACTATTTCTGCTTTTGTTCTCACAACATCAAGACCACTGTAATATTCTAGAACAGGGGTCGACATGTTCAAGGAAAGACATGCTCTGAGGTCTGCTCGCTGGTCTCCTTTTCTGTCTTACTGGCATTGTGGTCACTGCTGCCGTGCAACTAGGCTGTGCAACCAGGGTTATGTTGCTTACATCTGGAGTAACTGAACCTTGACCTCTTTCGCTTTTGTGGGTTACTTTTGTTACATTTGTTCATTTTGCTTAGCTGCCCCATTTGAAATGCGAAGCATTTCTTAGCCGACTGCAGGCTATTTGAGCTTGTCTATCTACGTATCTGTCTAGCCGCCTACGTCTGGGCGCTCTTGTGGTACATCAAAAATTCAGTCAGCCCTCAGTGATGAGGGCTGACAGCACTGAGGACCACACTAGCTCCTAACGGTAAGGCATAGCAAAAGTCAATCATCATGGAATACCACATTGTGACTGCATGACAACATGACTTGACAGCGTGACTTGAATGGGCCACAGCTGGAGGAGCCAAGGGTTGTCCGTTAGTAGGTGCCATTCTTTAACATGACTGTATGCATGATACTGTGGTAGCAGTGCAGAGCCAGATGCTTGCGCCTGTGGCTAAGGTCACCAATTGTAGGGGTATGATGTCACAACAGCCAACGTGAGGAGTCGTTGTCCTCACTTTGATTCAAGGATAGGTGAAGCACCTAAGTGCAGTGGCGGCGATGAGCAGCCTGTATGATGAGCAGCTCCTTTGCTTAGATTTAGGTGCATGTTAAAGAATCCCATGTGGCCTAAATTGATCCGAAGTCGCCCACTACGGTGTGCCTCACAATCACATCACGGTTTTGGCGCATAAAACCCTAGAAAGGTTGTTATTGAAACCAGGCTGGCACTGTGCCTAGGGCTGCCATAAAACCCATTAGGCGGGAGGCAGCGACCATTCAATGCAGCCTTGCACTGGGCACATTCTGCTCGACGTTTAGCTTGAGAGAATGGGGCCTCTTCTTTGGCCTGTTGGCAGCTGGCTCAACTACTGGGCGCCTTGCAGGCATCCTCTTAGACCCCCTCGTGAGCCTTGGCCGACGCCTGGCAATGCTGGTTGGCTGCACTCGTATCTGACGAGCCCGGCGACGTTTTGCTGCAGCGGTAGCCTTGAGTGCCAGCATCAGCGCAGTTCCATCCGTGCTGTTTTGCACACGAGCCAGCTCCTCTCCAAGGCCCTTCAGGATCTCGAGGTAAGCCGGATTGTGTGCATTTATGGCAGGCACACGCCGTACCTGGGCCTCCAGGAATAGACCTTTTTCAAGCAATCCCAGAACCCCCCGAGGGCGCGCGAAGCACTGTGGGAAAAGTGTGTACGGCGAGCCCGCCCGCTGTTCCGTCGCTCGCTGCTCGTTGGCGCCGTGGGAGCACCAAACAAAAAAAAAAACACGTCACCGCTGGTTGACTATTATTAAATACTAAATGCTACCCGTCTGAACGCACCTGCATGTATCTCTACGCATGAAATGCGAAAGAAATGATGCAGTCAGTGTAGGTATATTACCGAGTGGATGTATACTGGATCTAGCAGTTAAGCGGCATGCGAGTTATCACGTGCCGGTATACATGCAGTAAAAACGTGCTATCGTGAGCAATGTGAGCTGGAACACCGAATTCGTATTTATTAAATGATTACTTGTTCACAAGCCACTACGGCATTTAATGCCGTAGTGGCTCGTGATAGGGTTTAACCAAACTGTAGAGAGGTGTTACAATGTTCAGGTATACAGATTATTATATTATTTTAATTGACAAGTCATGCGCTGTACAAAGAAGTGAGCACATCCTAAACGTGTTTAAAGAAAAAGGGATTGGACTAGAATTGACTTGTGAGATGCCTTGCTCTGATAATTTGCAGTTTCTTGATACATGCTTATAAGTTTAACTGCGGAGCATGTTCGCGGGCACTATAGCCCGCGTTCAGTGAAATCGGTGTTCAATTTCGCGTCGGCGCATTCGAATGTTGTTAAACGAGGAATTGTGATGTCATGATTACGCAAGGCATTGGAAAAAAAACTTGCGCACATAAGATGAGCAGTAGTTTCCAGCTGCAAAGTGATCAAAGAGGCGGGATATCCTGCGTATCGTTGTATCAGTTCGCGAAAATCTATTCGCATGGCAAAGAAAGATTAACACGGACGTTCTCCATCCATAAATAATAAAGAAACTAGAAATACTGCAGTTATTCCACGTATGTATAAGAAGTTCTTCAGTCGCATGGCCTGAAGAACGTAGGGAAGGGATGTGGGGGTGAAGGTTGTGTTTACCTCCCCAAATAAGCTCAGTCGCATTAAGGTCGCAGGGGTCTGCGGTTGGCAAAGAAAAATGCGGTCAGAGGCATGCCAATTGTTTTGTAAATTGTGTAGGAGTTAACCATAAATTTCTCTTTCTTGTGTCCACATGTACATCGGCCAGACTGGTCGATGTATTAATACGTATACGCGCCTCAGCGTACATCGAAACTCATTGAATGGAGCTGTCTCATCTCGCCTCTCTATATCAGTCATGAAAATGTAATCCCATCTTCGAAAGCACAGTAATTTTGTACCATCAACCTAATCAGACAACGCGAGAAATTTCGGTGGTATATCATGTCACAAATAATGCCACACTTTGTGTCAATCAACCTTCTCAGTCGTTACAAGACAAGGAATTCTACTTTATTAATCGACTGTAAGCACACGCCTTGGTTGTTTGACTTTTCGTACCTCTTTGTGACACGCGCGACGCACTCGCATTTTTTAATGCTTTTTTTCACGCGTGCAATAATCTTTCAGTTGTGTGTGAGCGCTGGTTTGTGCATTTCCTTCCTTGTACTGCTCCATTCTTTTTTCGCTCTAAGTATTATTCCAACCTGTAGCTATAGCACCAACGAAGGTTAGTAGGCACTTATAGTTCGTTACATATATGGTGCGAGCGACGCAATGGATGTATCCCATTTCCCCAAATGCCGACTACACTTTCTAGTGTACTCTTCAGATATCAGAACCTCACACTGTAGTCGTCGACAGTGTCAATGGACGTTGATTCCAAATGCATCCGAGAATCATAGACCGCTCCTGCATTTCGTTGGCAACCGAGCTGTATTTTTTTATTTATGCCGTAAGGCGCAGCGGGGCTAAAAAAATAAATAAAAGGTGACGCTTCTGAGCCGCTCAACTTCGAGTTACTGTATATGCTTAAAGGTAGCATATACAGTAACTCTAGCTCAACTGGTCCAACAGTGGGAGAGATGCAAATCGTCGAGAGGCCGTCGCAGCTAAGCACTTAAGTTCGGAATTGAATTGCGCAGTAACATGTTGCACCTTGCCAAATTCACTGTGTCTAAGAAGTCCTGGCATGGCGCAAGCGGAAAGCTACAGCGCGAGACACGCGCGCTCGTCGCGGCGGCTGCTGCGGCGTACACATCCCATGAGCGCTTGCGCGCCCATTGGTGGCGCTCGTGTGCTTGAAAAAGGTCTATTGGTATGCAGGTTCTTGGGCCTGCACAGAAAGTGGTGGAGGAAATATTGTTCACATGATACACCACACCAACAAGAACTGCACATTTATTTTGCTGTTCTCTAACTGCAGCCAAGGGCTCAGTAATAAAGGTTAAACTGAGGAGTCAGTTTTAAGTGAAGCTTTCCCTGTCTCCTGTTTTGACTGTCCTGCCACTGGTAGTGCTGCCAATCTAAAAAGTATAGTTTTACTGACTCAGGTAAAGAAATGCTTGACATTTCTTTACATTTACATAGTATACAGCTGTGTTTTTCAGTATGCTTTGTCTTCATATAGTGTTGTGCTATGCAGAGACATGGGAAAATTTTTAGTTTAGATTACTTTTGAAGGGTTTGAACATATTGCAATAATGAATTCGCTTTAGCCAAGCTGCAATGATTTAACAAGTTATGACTCTAATACACATCAGTAATGACACTAATTGTTTCTGTGGACCTACCTATGTCTCTGTCGGCACTAATGGCAGTTCTTGCTTGTGGTTGCAGTTGGGGTATGTATGTCCAAATGATCAGTCAGTCGAAACTTGGCGCTCTGGAGTCACAACTGCAGCCAAAGAGTTAAACCCTAACAAAGAGTTAACCCTTCATTAGTCGGATGCTGAATTCAGGGACGTACCTGTCCTAATTCATTATTTAAATGGAATCTATCCTGCACGATTTGCATAAGTATGTCCACGGTGTGCAGACGCACCTGCAGTTAAACATACCACATTGAAGTGCTTCAAAAGGCCTCTGGATATGCCTCTTCCGCAGCATGCCGCATACAGCAGAAAAGGCAGCTGCATGAAGCATGGCTTCCAAAGAGGAGATGAGATAGCTACCTGGCTCTCTCGGACAAAAAGTCCAGTGAGCTGACCTTGGAATAAGGGTCTATACCATGATAGCTTGCATTCTCTCTCTTTTTTCTTCTGCCAATAAAAGTTTTCTCAATAAACCAATGGGATTCTACCTGTTTTGTTGCAAACAAGAAGGGAAAAACACGAAATAACCTACACTTAGCAAGGGTAGATTTTTGGTCTTGTTGGTGCAACGTATTCATAGTGTTAAGCGTGGAACTATTAAGACTGAGACAAGACAGAGAGTGTTTGTGTTACTCCATGTTTCATCTCTGTCGTGTTCCGTGCTTGACACTATTAATATCCTACTTTGTCTCTTTTCACGATTTCACGATCAGCACATGATGATGATCATAATGCCTGTGGCCACATCCCCTTGATGTTGCAGGTCAACAGCCAGAGCTGGATCAGGCCAAAAATAAAAATAAGCTTTAGGAAAAAAATTATAAAACATGGAGAAAAAGATATTACACCCTGAAAAGTACAAAATCAAAACCCTGGATTCCTGAGCAGCATTACTTTCTGCAGGTGCTAGGGCCAGTGACACAAGTTCATGTGAGGTAATAAAATGCCTTAATATCAACCCAGTCGGACCTTTTCGGTTTCAAAGGAGAGGGCAACCCTAACTTGTCAGCAGTTGAGATTAACAAGAAAGATGTTAGATCATATGCACATTATGCCAGGATCTTTTTGTTTGTGTGTTTGTGTCTGTGTGTGTAGGGGGGGTGCTCGATGTCAACATATACATTCTTGTATCAGTTCTTGTATCACTCCAGTATGCTCTGACCTGTTCCTGGCAGTAGGCGATTGTAAATTAGCCCAGCAAATGAAGGGCTTTGACATATTAGCTTGTTTTAGATGCGTAGATGGTTCCTCGATATACAAATCAGGTTTGAAATGCACCACATGCGCTGGCATTATAACACTATAGGAAAGAAAGAAATCCCAAGCTTCTAGTGAAACCACTCGAAACTCATCAAATGAGGCATAGCTTTCTACAGCGAAATCTGTTATGAGATCACAACAATGGCCGTTTTTGGCGCCATAGTTGTCTGCTGCCAGCGATGTCCGTAACCACTATCATGCAAAATAAGATAAAAAAATGAAATTTGAAAAAATATCTAGTATGGAACGGGGCTCGAACCTGGACCCTCTCCGTGGCAGCCCAGTGTTCTACCACAGAGCCATGCCACTGCTTCAAACTTCTTTGCATAAAGACCCTACACAGGCTTCATGCCGGGAAGAAACTACATTAACAGGCGTCACCCAATGCAAATTGTGTAGACAGGTGTTGCAGAATGTGAATTGCGTAACTAGTGGGTCATTGAATGCTTCCAACTCATTGCAAAAGGCTCTGGCATAATTCTTCATCAACATCAGCCACAGCATCAACAGAGTGCACATAATGCCTAGCAGATGTGTAACGGGTACCTTGCTTCTCCGCAGAATGATAAATAATGGCGCAGTCGGTGCTTCCCAACTTGACAAAGTTATTATTTATGGCGTAGTGGCAAGTGTACTTGTATTAGTAGCCCCAAGAGAGTTTACAACGGACTGTAGAAGTGCTGCTCTTCCAACTTTTGCTGTGACTGTGCTGTGCTTTCTGCACAGGCCTGGCGTTATTTATGCATCTGGCGAGCAGTGAAAAGAGTCCTGCCATCATCTTCTAGAGCATGGGTCTCAGCCGCATGCAGCCTGCCAACCTTTCGCTAGCAGCCCGTAGCCCACGCATGACAGTTTTCCCATATTTTTTGATGACTTTTGTGACTTTGCTAAATGGTGCTGGCATTATTTTCTTGCCTGTCGTGATTAATAACACTTTGTTCGGGTAAGCCACACAAATGTGAATGGTCATAAGCATCTTTTTTTCATCAGACACCTCATGCGGTCACCTTGTGTTGAAACATCACCGCAGAACAAAAACTAAACTTAAGGATCGGCGTCCAGATATTAGTCATTGTGGAGAACGGTATAGATATGTTTCTCTATTTCTGATGCCAAATACCCTTAAGAAATGACCAATATAAGAGATATGGGAAAGGCTTCCCTTCAAATGGCAATGTTAGCTGACATTTTACTTACACTCCCCCACTCCCTCCCCACGCAGTTCTGACATTTTCACTGTCACTGCCCTTTGTAAGATTAAATTTCATAACTGCAGTCCGATAGCTGATGTGAGTTTGAGACCCCTGTTTTAGAGCATAGCCTTAAACCATCAGTTTAAAAGATTAAAAAACAGTGGCTATTCCCAAAGCATGCTCGTAGGAATCAGTGAAAATTAAAAAAAAAAGAAACCAAAAACCCATGCGCCACCGAAGAAATAAGGACACACTGACCTCAGCAAAGCAGCAGTTGTTCTGTTTTTGTACAGCATTTTGCACTATATGAAACAAGCAGGGCGAACATGCAGTGTCAGTGTTTTTTTGTCTTCAGCGCTTCATAAGCTTTAAGGGATTCTGCAAAGCGGTGAACAATAACTGAAGAAAAAGTACACAACAAACCACCAAGACCCCCTTGTACTATGTGCTAAGAAGGTTGTGTGCAGTATTCCCCTAACCTGCGGTAAAGAATATATATGATTTGCTCCTTGCATGGCCGAAGCTTATCTGTATGATGGAGCCCAGTGTGTCAGAATTGACGACGTGTGCTCAGATCCTGTACCTGTTAAGTCTAGCTCTATGCTCTATGTTGATGACTGCACAGTCTATCACAACATTCAGAACCCTAATGATCAGGCTCTACTTAACAATGCTTTAGCACAAATTGCAGTGTGGTGCACAGATTGGCAAATGAAAATAAACATTAAAAAATCTGTTGCGATGACTGTGACACAAAACGACAGCCATTAAGTTATCACTGCATAGGCGGCAGGTCTCTTGCTGTTTTAAACAGATATAAATACCTCAGGGTGACAGTAACGTCGGATATGAGGTGGAATGAACACATATATTGAAAGGTGTGCGGAGGGCTATGTGGAAACTTGGTTACTTAAAAAGAAATATGCGGCAATGTACACACGAGGTTAGATTAATAGCGTATAAAACTGTAGTCCATCCTGTAATAGAATATGCATCGATAGGTTGGGGCCCATACAGTCAAGGAAACACAAACAAACTAGAAACTGTCCAATAGAAAGTGGTTAGGTTTGTATATCGTTCTTATAGCTGGCGCACTTCTGCTAGTGCTTTGGTAAAAAAAGCAGGTCTAGAATTCCTACAAAAGTGGCGCCAACACGACCGGTTAAAAAATTCATGCACCTGTTATTCCATGATAAACTTGGTATTCATAAACACACTTACATATAGCCAGTGTCCAGGTGAGCCACCCATTCACACCACAGTAAAAAAATAAAAGAATATCCCTGCCACACTAAAACTTGCAAAGTTGTTTTTTCCAAAGACAATTTGTGAATGGAACCGCCTGCCAGCCGGCGTTGTGGAACGTCTAACTACTGATTCTTTTGTACAAATTCTTCATTTGTAATCGCTTTGACAATAATTTACAACCGTTATAGTTTCAAATGTTGTCCATATGCCTTACACTTATTTGTTTTTTTTTGTGAGCACATTATAACTCTTTTCTTTAACCCCTTTTAGTTGACATGACATGTCTATCGCATCTTCACATTCTTTTTTTTTTCTTTTACATGAGAAGAAGTTCTGTCATCTTTCTCCAGTCGGTTTGCGCATACCATGCTCTAAAAATTGCATATATGCTTTGTATCTCACTCTTCAGGAACGTTTTTTTTTCTTGTTCTTTTCGATTCATGTGACACAATTGTTGTATCTTGATTTGTTCACTTCGTTTTGTACTTGTAACTCCCACTCCTGCTTACAGCCTCATCTAGAGGCTAGCAGTACTGTATGAATAAACAAATAAATAAATAAATAAATAAATAGGGCATACAGGACGCTGTATTAATAAACGTCTCCTGGAACACAGATACCCCTGCCAACAATTGCAAGCAGCAGGTCACCTCGTTGCACACTGAAAACGATGCTGTACACCAAAGTTTCGTGACACGTGTTGCTTGCACATCGCAGTGATAAAGATACCAGGGAGGTAAAAGAAACCCTTTTCATCATAGGGGCAAAAGAGCAATGCATCAGCACACCCTTGCTGTTGCATTTAACACAAGCAGAAATAAAATTTCTAGAAAGTGATATACACTGATCCGCCGAAAATTTGTCTGTGCTTAATAAGGCATATGCTATGTTCTGGCATCATATTTGTTTTCTTTTTTGCCTTTTTGCGTTTTTCTGCCCTTTACCTTAACCCTCGAACCTGATTGCACTTCACAAGATGTGAATAAATCAGTTGTAAGTTTGCACACCAACTGTCCTGTAATCCCTCACGAAAGAAATCGTGAAAGACCACCAATTAGCCCAATTTGTCACTCTGCTAAACCTTTATTACTGCCTGCCAGAATTGTTAAAATGTGTTAATGGCTGTATTAACAAACAAGTGCGGGAAACTGTTTTTACTGAAATGTGGTGGTTCAATGGTGTCTCTTCTAGAAATTCTTTCCATGTATTTAAAGTCGACGCTGGTAGGTTGGAAGGAAGGCATTTATATGCAGAAATCGGGGATATGTATTGGTTCTAAGGTTGCTCTGATACTTAGTGATTTATACCTTAGCAAGATTGAGAAGCGGTTAGAAGGTGCCTTAGATAATTCTGTAAAGGTTTTTTTTTTATGTGCACGATTACTTGATTTTTTGTAGCGGTGAGGACATTGACTCTGTGGTTACCTCAGTGAGCAAGAAATTTGAAATAAATGGAGGAGGGCTGAACTAAAGAATGCCCTTGGAATAATGGAATGCAATTTTTATACATTTCTGTAACATTTTAGAAGAACCGCACATGCTGGCAGTATTCTCCTAGATAGTCAAGGCCACCGTTTCACTTCTCGTCAAAGCATTTTAAGGTTGTAAAAAATGGTATAGCCATGTCGTGCCTTAAATTTTCCCTCAACAATTCATGTGAGCACAAAGTGAGTTCTAGCTTGAAAGCACAGCTTGCGCGTCTTTTATATGTGGGTTATCCTTGCATTGCAGTGGCCACTGTCGCTGAACGCTTAAAGAAGTCCATTTTGTTAGGAGCGAGCATGATTGCAGAAAGCAATAGGAAGAAACGTGTCATAGGTATTCTTTACATTCCTGCATATCTCACAGGCTAAAGAAAGTGGGAAGTTAGTACGGCATTAATGTTGTGTTTACAGCTTCCAATAAGCTAGGCAAGTTTTGTACTGCTGTGCACAGAAAGAATGGGCAAGTTGACAGCGAGGTGACAACAAGTGGACTAACAAATGTTTCGTAAAACACACCAACAAATTTAGGTTCCTTCTAGCTGTGGCCGCTTCTATGTAGGACATGGGGGCCACTGTGTTAACGAGAGATTATTGAAACATAAAATATCGCTAACCGAAGGCTCAACGTCTATCCTGTTTTTACATTGTCGAGAGTGTAAGTGCATGCCAAAATTCGAATAATGCACAGTTTTGTGCAGGCACAGGAATGAAGAATCACGTCTGATAATTGAGGCGTGGCATATCAGAAATAGTGGTAGCGCATGTGTGAGCCAAGCTCACAGATCTGAAGTGGAGACCGGGCAGGTAGATGTGCTCAAGTGTCATTTTATACTCTGTATGCCGTGGCAAGAAAAAAAAATTGGGGAAGCTTGCACTAGGCCGCGCAAGGCTTCAAACAGCATAGCTGGGCGATTCTGAAGACTAATCTGGTTGCTTCTAGGTTGTTTCAAGGCCTTAGCTTGGTGACACCGATGTCCAAACTCCACCGATGACACCAATGTCCAAACTCCAGAGACAGAACCTTGTGCTGAAACCAAGCGTTTGCACCTCTCATAGATCTACAGGCACGTCATCATTGGCGTAGGCCTTCTATCACTTCGGGGTCTTCTTGCTGCCACCGTTGCCTTTCCCGTTCCCTCTCATAGTGTGGGAAAAGACGCGATTCTTCGGGATACTAGGGAACGGGAAAGGCAACGACTGCTGCAAGAAGACCCCGAAGCAATGGAAGGCCTACGCCAATGATGACGTGCCTGTAGATCTATGAGAGGTGCAAACGCTTGGTTTCAGCACGAGGTTCTGTCTCTCGAGTTTGGACATCGGTGTCACCTAGCTAAGGCCTACAAACAACCTAGAAAACAACCTAGAAGCTCGTTGTACATACTCGGGGTCTTCGGCTCGCCGCCATCACTTCGCAGCCATTTCTTGGGCTAACTGTTGCCTTCTTCATTTTTAGTGGACCAGATTTACCAAATGTCTGTGGTACATACCAGTTTATGATGATAGTTGTTTTGTTCGCCGGACAAGGAAGGATTTGCTAAACAGCTTGGCTGTTAAAAAATTTCGGGCGGGGGGAGGTCATGGGCGCGGTCTGCCATCTTCCAGATCACCCTGCCAAGCACCGGTGTGAGTTTGAAAACCATGATAAAAAAAAACTGCCAGGCCTGCGCGGAACGTACAGTACAGTAACAGCGAAAGCTGGAAGAGCGGCGTTTCTAGAGCATTTGTTTAAACACTCTTGGGCCAACTACTACAAGCACACTTGCATGGTACCCACTACACCATAAATCATCATAATTTTTGTGTAGTGGGGAAGCGTCCACTATGCCATTATTCGTCGTTCTTCAGAAAAGCATGGTACCCGTTACACACTTGTAAGGCATTATGTGCACTTTGTTGATGCTGTGGCTGACGACGATGAAGAAATATGCCTGAGGCTTTTGTAATGGGTTGGAGCATTAAACGACCCACTCGTTACGCAATTCGCATTGTATGATACCCTGTTGTTCTGAAACGCTTTATTACGCATGTTAACATGATTCCTTACCCGACATGAAGCCTGGATATGGTCAGTTTGCAACGGAGTTTCAAGCACCGGCATAGCTCAGTAGTAGAATGCTGGGCTGCCACGCAGAGGGTCTGGGTTCGATGCCCATTGTGTCTTCGGCATTTTTTATTTATTTAGCTTTTTTCTTATTTCGTGCAATAGTGGTTATGGACAACGGTGGCAGTGGACAACTACGGCACCAGAATCAGCCCTTGTTGTGATCTCGTAACAGCTTTCGCTGTAATAATAAGCTTATCTAAAAGGGCTAGAACGGCTTGAGGTAAAGGTTGCGTATGATAGAGTAGACACTGAGGCGCGTCATAGATTAAAACTGGAGTCATATAATCAGTAAAATTAGTATCAAAGAGCAATAAGCATAAGTGCTTTGGTAAAATGATACGAAATTGATGGTGGGGGCATAGGTAGGCAAAAAAATTGGAGCTCACTCGGACTCAGACTCGCCAAAGCTTTCCTCAACCGGACTCACTCGGACTCAGACTCACTAAACCTTTTCTCAACCGGACTCACTCAGACTCAAACTCACCAACATATTACTCAGCCCAACTCACTCAGACTCATGGCTTCACCTGAGTCTGAGTGAGCCCAAGTGAGTCGACTCATGAGCCCGTTGTCGTAAAATTGACTTTTTCGATCATGGTGTCAATCCTCTTTAATGCCAATATCTCACATAATCAGTGCTCTACGACACACCTTTTGATCTTGTACCTTCAATTACGAGCTATCATTATATATCATATATCATCATTATCATATATCAATCCAGTAAAGACATCTTTATGAAATACGCGACTCACACGAGATATTTTTATCAAGAACTTCCTATGAAAGAGTTTTCGGGGGGAGGTCATGGCACCCCTTCCCCTAACTCACGCCTCGGATCAATAAATATTGAGATGGCCCATGAATACTAGTGTGAATAGACTTGAGTATAAATGTAAGCCGACATCAGGTTGATAGTAATGATGAAGATGAGTAGATAGGACCAGAAATTGGCAACAAAACGTGGAGCTCACTCGGACTCACTCAATAAATATATTTTGCGCTTAGGGCTCACTCGGACTCAGGCTCACCAATATTTTCCTCAACCGGACTCACTTGGACTCAAACTCACCAAAATATTACTCACCCGGATTCATTCAGACTCATACTTGTGGCCCGATTTGAGTCTGAGTGAGTCGATTCATGAGTGACTTTGCCAACCTATGGTGGGGGGTCAAGTGGACGGTTGTATTTCAAGGTGAAAGTGTTAAATGCCTCATCAAATGGGAAAAGTGACTGTCTGCAGTGGCAGCAACAAGAACAATGCGAATAGCCACGTGATCATAAATTAAGGCTTTATGACATTGTCATAATGTTGCAGATTAGCAGTATTTGCGACGTCATATAAGATGACATTACATGACGACATAACATGAAATTATCACATGGTCAAAAGTGTGCTAATCCTGCAAGCAGTGCAAAAATACATTAGGTGCAGAAAGCTTTCAGGTGGTGGGGGCAAGGATCAATACATCGGCTGTGCAGAAAATGACGGCTGCACAATTAATCCCAAGGTTACCAACACAGTCAGTGACATTGCCTCTCTCAGACCCTGAATCTTTTCTGCCCTTTCACCAGATGTTGTGCCAGAAATACATACTATGTTGCACATTACACTTTTTTTGTATTAGAAAGTGATACCAATAAGACATATTTGCAAGAAAATAAAGCATGTATATGGATAGAGGTACATAATAGCGTGATGCACTTAACGAAGTGCCAGTGGGGAAAATAATAAGGTAAATAATAAAAGAAAGAGAGTTTAGCATAGTTTATCGAAGGCAAGTGGAGGAGGGAGATGAGTTGGAGGTTGCAGACATGCTAGGGAAGGCCACCAGCTACACTGTTTCCCAACTCATCACAACACTGGTGCGTAGCTGCCCCAATTTTTTTTTTTTAAGACACAGGGTGAGGTAAATTTCTTTTATTATTGAAATTTGGTTTTTCTCTCTTTTTTTTGCTTCTGTGAAATAAGGCCTTCCTTAACAATGTCCAGTGCCCCACACATTTTACCGCATCTTGATTGAGCCAAAATCACAAGGTATCCGAGACCAGCTGGCGAGCAGCCGCACCCCCTTAGGTCGTGTAGAAGCTGAGCTTTCTGCCTCAATCGAATTTTTTAAAAAACAATACTGGTGGTTTCTCTGAGCTTAGCAGGTTTTTAAAGTCAGTCTGGCTACCTAAAGGCACATGGTACAGATTTTTTAATACTCGCGGCATTTACCAAGTCCACTTGCCTTGAGTGTGAGACATGGTTCTGTGCACTTATCTTGAGTTTATTTGCACCTTTGTTGATTTTGTTGCAACGGCAAAAGATATGCTCGTGTTGACAAAGTCACCGTTTGGAGAGCGTAGTATAATTGGAGATCTACACGGTTCAGCTACTAACAGAACGAGACCGGGAGCATTCGTGCAAGCAAGCTGAAGACCGTGTCGCCACAAGGACAAAATGTTACCTGTAATGACAATGGCTGTGCTTTGATTGATCATTGCTCATTCATTGGCGCATATTTCAAGTCTCCCGAAAAGGAGAAGGGTGCGCTTGCTCAGGTAGGGGTGCTTGCTTGGTATTTTACGGTAGTAGTTTCCAAGGAAATTGGTCCTTAAATGCACCTTAAAATACATGGGAGGTATAGGGCCTAGCCTGTGCCCTTAAGTTTAAGAGCTTGTTATATGGGCCAAGGAGGAAAATTTCAAACAGAAATATTTTACTATATGGTATAACTTGCAACTTACTCATATTCAAATCCTAAATTCAATATAAGTTTGCTTCAACTTCGCTTCACACCAAGAAAGGGACATTGCAGGTATAGCAGCACAAAGGGACACTGTCAAAAGTAGACCAGACGACACTAGCGCAAGTGATATTTGCACATGCCTAGTTCTCGTTCGTAAAACTGTTGTGCAAGGTCGTTGGATCATAATAAAACTGCTCGTTTTTCTGTGTAATATGTTATATATTCAATTCTAACTACTTTATTTCAAATTATTCAACCAAATTACTTTCCTTAAAACCTCACATTTACAGTTTGCCAATCACTAGACTTGGGAGTTCTTGCTTCTTCTGGCTGGGCTGGACAAGTGTGTGAAGAAGTGGCCGAAAATCCCATGCATGTTTTCTGACAGAGCAGACTGCTGCAGGCCCATGTTACACTTAAATGTTGAATTGGAGAACTGAAGGTTACCCAGCATACAAGTTGTCAAGTTTCGTGCATATTGGGAATTCACTGTGAGCAGGACTGGACATTTCTAATCGATTTCCTGTATTTTTAATGCAATGAAGCTATCTGTAATGTTCTGGTAAAATTGTTAAAGCGAAAGACTTTTACTTGGGGTGCTGCCTCACATCCTTGAATAACTTTGTGACAGGGTCTTGAAAGTCCTTGCATTTTGGCCTTCAAAACTTGCATAAGCTTTGAAAAACTGAATTACTCATAAGCACTAGTTAAGCTAGAACTGAGATATCTTCAATATACCTCATCCACCAGAATCTTCTGATGGTCTCGTCAAGCTTCGCCAATGCCCATGGGGTGTGGAAGAAACCAAGTAATGCAAACAAAACACAGTTTTACTTCATTTGTATATTTATTCACTTATTTATAAATAATAAAATCACCAAACTTGATTTTAATGACTGTGGTACAATAATCACATACATGGCAGTAACAACACACTAATAATGCAAATTAATCAATCTCTCTTTTTTTTGCTTGCAAATGGTGCTTTCATGGCTTATCGAGCCACCTTTGCTGCTTTTCAATGCACATGCACTCTCAATCATTGCCACGCGCCTCCACATGGCAGTCCTCATGCGCCCGTGCAGCATTAGAAAAATGTGAGCCACGTTAACTTAATAGTGTACGCCCATAGTTGACATGTATCTCCATGTGCAGTGCCCTATAGATGTGCTGCTTGCTGAAAGTATACCTGGATAAGCTTAGTGATAGACATTTGTGTCATCAAGAGCACAATTCCATTAGCAATGCATAGCATTGTGTGCATATTTTTGTGGGGTCCTCTCTTTGGTGTGCTGCTTGTGTGCTTTGTATTCAATTTTATGCCTTCTCTTTGACTTGTGTTATGGTGCTGATACATCTAGGATTTCTGACTGTTTCCATTTCCTCACTTTCCTTCGCAAAGCTAAATAAAAAGTCACTAGAGAGCAAGTCGCAGAACTCGGTACTTAAAAACACTTTGGTATCTCCTCCACTTACAGGCTGACCACCAAAACAGTGTGAATCTGGGTCCTTAAGGAGCTTGAACACCATCAGGTGCCAATGCTCTGCTCATTGTGGACAAGTACTGCGACGAGGACAGCACCTGCCTTCGTGCAATATTTCTGGATGCTTCTTCATTGTGACTAATGTGAAACTATTGTGCAATTTAACCTTTGTTTACTTCACTAAAATAATAAATGAACCCAACAATTACAAGAGCAAGCTTGGAAGTGTTGAGACTTCATATTACTTTGACTAAAAAATAAGAAAAATATAATTTTTTAATGCAGGAAGTTTTTGCTTTTGTTTATTCCAAAACAGGCCAACTGCATCTCTTAAAGGCCAACTCCGGCGATGTTTTGGCCATGTCAAAGTAATGGTGCTTTTATGTTCCTGAGACGCTCCTTACGGGCCCGATAGCAGAAATACTCGGCAAATTGGAGAATAATTTTAAATAAGCAAAAAAGCGCAACACCGAAACCGAAACCCAACCGAGTGTACTGTCTACGTATCACGTAGACGTTGTTACGAACGAACTGGAAGTCGTGCAAGGCATGCCGGTGACGCCGGCGCGGAGTATGAAAACTGTGACAGCCGGGACGACCAGCGAAGCGCCGGCCAAACCAACGCTGTCTGTCGCCTTGTGCACGGCAGACGCTCGCTGTAGTGGCCGAAGCGCCGAAGTTAGCGGTGCCCTCGGCTGCGTCACTTCCACCGCCTTACCAATACTGACGTCACAGACGCAATGTTGCCAATAATTGTGGGAAGCCAGGAGGGCGTTTGCAGACAATCTTTAATATTCATTTGCAAACAATCTGAGCATGTCTCAAGCCTGTAATTTGGCATAAATGACGGAAACGTGCAAAGAAACGTACCCAGCGAATTTCATTGAGATCCATCGACCTCGAAAAATCGCCGGAGTTGGCCTTTAAAGGAGTGTAGACACCTAAAATCGGACTGTAACTCGACATGAAAAGGACTGCATCATGAGCGTTCAGTGCTTGCAAGGAATGCCGTGAGGAATATTAACCGTTTGACGCGCTATGTACACAACTGTGTACACCACTCGATTTTGCTATTTGTATCAACTAGGGGCTAAGAAACATCAAGATATATCAAGCTTTGGACAAATCGAACCTCCTGCGTAATACACTTCTCTTCATTTAACTTCATTTTGCAGTCTACTGTTGTGTATTTATTTACTTACCCTCAAGGCCATAGGGCATTATAGAGGGGAGTGGTTACCAAGCAGACAAGAAATGAAATGCAGCATGAAAATAAGTTATTCAACAAACAATAAACTCGCCATTATACAATGTTAGCTGCGTAAGGACAAAAGGACAACGAACACAATACAATAGGAACATAGTACATACTGTGGAAAGTATAATTTTCCTTTGCTCGAAATGTACATAACCAAGAATGAATTTTAACAATATTTCTAGCCTAAAGTTTCATTCTATTTATGCCAAAAGAGAACATCAACGTCTTCAGGATAAATAGATATTTAATTACTACTTAATTAGGACGAGTTACTATAACACCTAAATTGATATATTATGACACTATTTTTGTTGCAATAGAATATTGAGTGCCGTCAAATAATGTTGTGTCAGTTTGACACGTTTACATACAGTTCTTCATAGGTGGCGTCTGAAAGGGGTAAGTGAAGAGGTGACTTTTATTTATTTTTTTTATTTCAGGAAACCCCCGAACACCCTCACTGGGAGGGTATTACATAGGGGGGTAGCAAAAGAAGAAAAGATACAATACAGAGACAGCAAACATAAAAATTAGCAAAAATAACAAGACTTGCTTAAGCATACTGAAAAAAGCAACACAATAACGCAACACATATTGAAAATATTGAAAAAAGATATTTAAAAACGCAACATAATAATGCAACACAAGATAACAGAATAACATAATACAGTACAAAATAAGAATCAAATGGGTAATTGAGAATAGAGCAGAACATTAAACTTTAAAGTTTAAAAGGTCATTAAATTTCTGAATTTTGCTTTCTATTGCAATTTTACGAGGCAGCTGGTTCCATTCAATGATGGTTTTTGGTATGACTGAATTAGCAAAAGATGAAGTACGGCATGTGATGTGTTTGATCTTGAGAGGGTGATGACGGTGTGGAAAGATGGCTAAGGGTGACTGAAAAAATCGTCATGAAGGAACGGATGATAATAAATTTTATGAAAAAGAGATAAACGGGCAAGTTTACAATGATGGAAAGGTTATCAAGACCTGCACAATCTTTTAAGGTAGGTCACCACCTTCAAAACAGAATTTTTTTGAATTCGACATTTTCAAGCTCCTTGTCTATTCAAGAATATTTAGCAAAAAAATTATGTAGTTATCTTAAGCCGTTCGACAGTTCTGACCATTTTTCCAACCTAAGACGCATTCGAAATCGAAACTGAAGGTTTCTGATTCCACAACACCTGCCATGTCGTCACAAATGTTTTTCCTTATACATATTACATAATGCTAAGTGTCTAAGTACATTCTGAAGCTTGTGGGGCATGATGTTTTCGATTTATTTGAAAATTTCCACTACACGGATGCGGCACTCTGTTGTTTAAGTTGTGCGCGTTCTTACTCGGCCGTCTGTGCTTTTTCGTACACCACTTCAAGCTCTTGGATTCATTTGTGGCCTTTCAAGGAGAAAGTTACAGTACTCCATGAAATATGGCAAAGTATAGGACAAAAAAGAAGCATCAACGCAAGTTATGGAATCAATATACCAAGCGTGGACCCGCTGTGGCGCACATAGATGAGAGTCAGCTGGAGACACAAATGAGCTTAAAAAAATATGTGTGCTTCAGCTCGCTCAAAAGGAGAATGCGCCACTTCAGAGGAGGGCCCAAGCTATGATGCTGGAGACATATTGATTGTTTCTTTATTATATGTACATTCGACTGAAATCTTTAAAGCCATTTTTCTCAAAACATGATTTTTTGCATCCTACACTTATGCGAACAGTGATAACTTTCCTTCTGATAAACATTTTTACATACAATTTTGCATACTACTTCTTTATAGGTTGAGTTGTGCACTCAAGCAGTATTATTGAAAATGAGCAGTACCTTTTTGTACTATGGCCAATTGTGTGCAAAACAAACCTGTCAAATATAAACTTTTTCATTCTTTTTACAATAACGTGCCTTAGATTAGAGATGGGGTGATCATGGAGGTTAGATGCACAGGATAGTGCCCTTACTACATAGCTGCCAAGTTGCATTTCAATCACACCAACCATTTTGTAGTTGTGACTGTTGGTGCAACATGCATATTTTGGCAGATTTTGATTTTTATAAATATTGTGTTTTACATTTTTAGCAGTTTCATAATTCTAAAGTTTAAATTTACCTAAGCCCTACAAGCCAAAACCATAATTATAACTTTTGGACTGCAACTGTAAAATTTTTCTCGAAGGTGGTGACCTACCTTAAGGCAGTGAAGCTAGTGAAACAAGAGTAGTCAGAGAAAATGAAGTGAGCAGCACGGTTCTGCAAGGATTCTATGTTATCAATGATATAAGCTTGTTCCGGGTCCCATATAGCTGAAGCGTACTCAATTTTAATGCGGATTAGGGTAATATACTCAAGTTTTTCGCATGTGTGCAGGAGCGTGACAGCAGGTCACGTTTTAACATGCCAAGGGAGCGGTTAGCAGCTGCAAGAATGTAATCAGTGTGACAGTTCCAGGATACGTCGGATAGTAGGTGAAGTCCTAGATATTTGTATGAGATGGCTGACTTTGCGGGTGTGTGATTAAGTGTCAGTAATGTCGAAAGTTGGGCGAGTTGGTGATAGTTCATGATTAAATTTGAAGCAGCGCACGACGACAGACACAAAAGGAACGAACGGGACACCGCTGCACTCTCAACTAGTTTATTTCGCAGAAAAACATGGTTAATATACAACAAGACGGTGTACCACGTGCTACAATGACGTTCAAGCTACATCATATTTTCTAAAAAGCACACTTCGCAATCGCTCAAGGTTATCGATGCTTGGCTAATGCAGTAATCTTTTCATTTTGCGATGTGGAAGGCCTCGATCACTTCCCTGGTCACCTGATCTCTGTGACTGGAAAGTATTTCAGTCTCAGAGAACAGCGGGGAGCAGCCACACTCCGAACAATGCCGCCTTATGTGTGAGTAAGCATTATTAGCTAATGCTCTCTTGTGCTCCGTCAACCTTGTATTTATGCACCGGCCAGTTTGGCCGATGTACATCTTCCCGCATGACATGAGCAAACAGTATACTACTGCAGTCCTGCACTCAACAAACGAAAACGTGCTTGACAGAGCACCGAAAACTATCCTTTTTTGTTGATCGCCTCCTATCCAGCCTCGCGCAGATTTTTCCTAGTCTGTTAGGAGCAGAAAAAACAACATGTATTTCATATCGGCTGCCTACATTTTTCAGATTATGCGATATACTGTGTGCATAGGGTATTGAGACACTTTCTTTTTCTTTTCTTCAGAATTCCTATCTTTTGAGGCTGCTCCATAGACACACCACTGCGCACATGACGAACCAACTTCTGTGCTGATCTGCGCAGAACATGTTCTTCGTAACCCGCACTACCTATCTATCTATTGTTTATTGAAACTGTCATTAATTTGGTGGGGACAAGATTTTGCCAAGGCAGCACGGAGGCATGAGTAGCTATGCCTCCGTGTAGTAGGTAATCTTGTCCCACCAAATTATGACAGTTTCAATAACAAGTAGATAGATTAGGGGAGTGCGGGGTACGAAGAACATGTTCTGTGCAGATCAGCACAGAAGTTGGTTCGTCATGTGCGCAGTGGTTGGTCTATGGAGCAGCCTCAAAAAGATAGGAATTCTGAAAAAAGAAAAAGAAATGTGTCTCAATTACCTTATGCACACAGTATCGCATAATCTGAAAAATGACGGCACCGATATGAAATACATGTTGTTTTTTC